>NC_056745.1:373867448-374167448 GCF_019279795.1 Protopterus annectens
GTGTGGGGGGGGCAAAGCCCCCCACATACTGAGTTTCTATAATTTTTTTTGGGAATAGTTATTCATTGCACTTGTAAGAATGCATCTGTATACTGTAAAACGTTTATGATATGTGGGGGGCTTTGCCCCCCACACACACACCCATTGTGGGGGATTGTGCCCCCAACACCCCCCCTACTATATATTCTAACTCCAGGGTCACTCTACACTGGGAAATAGGCCATATATAATTTTCGACGAAATGAGTGTTAGTGAAATGAAGTGTCAGTGAAATGACGTTTCAGTGAATTGGGCCGGCTGACTTGGTTGTCGGTGAAATGAACTGACCCATATATATATATATATATATATATATATATATAGAGAGAGAGAGAGAGAGAGGTATCTGTAAATATATAGCTATATTACACACACAGAGTGACATAGAGACTGGCATTTTAATAAACAGTTATTTATTTATTTATTCAGTTAGTTAGTTATTTAGTTATTGACATTTGATTACCAGGAAAATTTCAACTTGGTAGGAGCCCATTTTCAGCAGAAGCCTGAGGAGAAAAACTCCAAAGTATTACAAAGAATGTTAAGAAAAATAATTTTACAGTCTTTAAAATAATGCAGAAAACAACTACAGTTTAACTAATTATACCAAATTAGACATAATGTGAAAATTTTGGTTAAGAATAGGTACAACTTATATGATAATGAAATTAAATCTTAAAATTCTTTATAACAAAGGAGTTGCTAACCAATATACAGGGGACAGTGCCAACCAAACCTCCACTAGAAGGAGTGTTTATAACCCTCCACTTCACCCTTTGCTCCATACTTTTGAGAATATTGTCACAAAAGAAATATATGAAACATATAGTAAAAATACCGAAGGGTTTTGGCAGAATCACAATTTAAAAGCAGAAGAAGCCACCCTTCTGAAGAATTTAACACAAAATAAACAACTACGTTTTATGGAACCAGACAAAGGGGGAGGTTTGGTAATTTTTAAGCAAAACGATTATACAAAAGCCATAAGTACCATTTTGACACAAGAAAAAACCTATTGTTTGGTGTCCCTCAATGAAATTACTACTGCCTACAACAGAATTGACTCCCTTTTAGAGGAGTATTTGGTGGAACAATGAATTAACCAGACGACCTTTCATTTTCTCCGACAAACCCACCCACTGATTCCTGGTTTTTTTGGGATACCAAAAACACACAAAAACATCATGGAACCACCTTTTAGACCAATTGTCTCTGCCCGTGGATCTAAAACCCATCCCTTGGCAATATTTATTGATCAGAATTTCAAAAATATTGCAAAAAAACATAAACATCTTATAAAAGACTCTTGGGACTTTTTGGGCAAAATGCACCAGGGGTTATGGTCCAAGGATAGTCTCCTCATTACCATCGATCTGAAAGATTTATTTACCTGTATCCCTAGGAAAGAGGGCTTTGAATTTTTTGAAACTAGTATTCATAAACATTCTGAATTAACACCAGACAGAAAATCTTTATTGTTGGAACTAATGGAAATAGTTTTAGACAATAACTTTATAAACTTCGAAGGGGTTCTTTACAAACAAACCAGTGGAGTGGCAATGGGGGCAGCTTGTGCCCCCATTTATGCCAACCTGGTACTCCTGGAATGGGAGACCTTACACATTTTTGAGAGTGTTTTTTCTGCAAAAATCACAGCTTATTACAGATTTTTGGATGACATTTTTGTGATTTGGGAGGGGACACCAGTTGAGTTGGAAGAATTTATTTTACACATCAACCAAACCACCTCCTGGTTGTCTTTTACTCACCAAGTTAGTGCAGAATGTATCAATTATCTAGACATTACACTTATACAAAACCTTGAATGGTTTTAAATCTTGGGTGTATAGAAAACCAACTTGGTGTAACAGCTACCTCCACTTTGACAGCCAACATCCTTTTTTCCAGAAAAAAAGCATTATAAAAGGGCAGGCTGTCAGAGTGGCTAGGATGACATCCCACATAGAAGATCTCCAACCAGAATTCATTAAACTGGGTAAAATGTTTGGAGAAAGAGGGTATCCTGAGGTTTTGGTAGAAAACATTTTGACGGAAGTATATAATGGGTGGGGGACCCGTTTCAAACCTTTACTTGGGCACCCCATTGAGAATATAGAAACATCAGAAGATAGACCCCATGAATTTTCAAGTTCTTGTTCTATTCAACACAACAACTTTTCTCCTATTTTTAAAAAAATCTTACAAGATAATTGGTCTATTTTAAAACTAACCCTGAAATTATTGAAGTTATAGGAACCAACCTGCATTTATTCATCGGGTGGGCAATAATTTTAAAAGAACCTTGGAAGGAAGAGATTATTCTTACAAGAACTCTAGGGGTACCCACCCCTGTGGTAGATGTACCCATTGTTCCTCTATCAACACCTCCAATAGTATTGTTTTAAAAAATGGGTTGAATACGGAGGTTAAATTCTGTAGGGGTAACTGTTATTCTTCCATGGTGGTGTATTTGGCAACCTGTTGTTATTGCCCATGTTATTACGTGGGCAAAACTGAACGTCATTTAAAAGAAAGGATTTACGAACATAAGAATGACATAAAAAACAAAAAAGAGACCAGTGCTTTATACAAACACACCACCATGTGCCAACCCGTCCCTTCTTTCAAATTTGGTATCATAGACACGGTCAATTTGGAAATCAGAGGAGGAGATAACAAAAATATTTTACTGCAGAAGGAAGTTAGATGGCAGTTAAGATTAAAATCCAATATTTTTCCAGGTTTAAATGAGTATATAAACATCAAAGCCATCTTAACAGGAAAGGCAAATATACTTTGAAGATGGCATAAATATATTTTCAACACATCAGATGTAAACATACATTTTACATCAACTTACTCATGAAATAATGTTGTAGATTATTCTTTTGTTTATTTATATTTTTAACAAAAAATTTTTCATTATGCATTATTTTTTAATCTGTTAGAAGTGTGTGTATATACATACAAACAACCACCAACACGTTCTTGTTTCTTTAAATTTTGAATGTTCAGTATCTTTAGAATTTTATTGATTAATTGTTTTATTAATGTGAAGATTTCATTGGTTAAACATTTTTTATAAATTATGTCAGTTATAGTGGGACTTTATCTGATGAAGTTTGTTTTATGCAGACGAAAGCGCTCATATGAATTGTATTTTACATTAAAGGATTGGACTTCTCAGCAGGTGAACTGTGTTTTGTTAACAACTTATATGATAATGATTTAAGAGTTAAAGAAATTTTGCCCAGTTTATAGAGAAATTAAAGGTAGTTAATATAACACAAACAGGAATTGCAATACAAATTAAGAGAAAAGCAGGCTTAGTGTATACTTGGAAAGAGAAAGCCAGGGAAGTAAGGAATTGAGTGAAGGAGGGGGAATAAGGATATGCAAGGTATGAATAGGTTTTAGGTAGTGCTTGTTTTTTTTTTAGGCTTAAGCATGAGGTGTGAGTTACAGAGCTATGTTTCAGTTGCTGTTAAAGCTTCCCGAGTAATTTTTTGGAAGTGGGCCATGTTGTCAGATATGCAAATGAACAGGGAGCCATCTGCGTACTGTATTAGGAAGGGTGTTGGTGAGAATGTTATTAAAGACAAAGTAATCAAGGACAGAGCCTTGTGTTACACTGGTGGTGGCTGGGAGGTATGGAGAGAAGGAGGAATGACATTTTAATGACTGACTTTACTTCTGGTGATTCCCTGTTGAGTGAGCAAAGTAAACCTATATTTTTTTGTCTGTGACTGATAGAGCTGCTTTCTCTTTGACCTACTCCATTGTGTTTTCGTTTTGAAGAAATCTGCTTGGCCTGGTGTTTTTGTTCTATGTGAGAGGTAGACATTTAATTTATTTAGGCTGCACATTTCACATGTTTTTTGTTGGCTAATTTTCTGTTGAGTGATACTTAAATACACAGTGAATTTCTGGCCCTTTATCTTTTGCTGAAAATATTTCAAGTCTGCATAAACTAAAGTGCTGTGGGTGATTCCCTGCTAGTGTTTCCCAACCACCCTCCCTGTTGTTGAGGTGCTTTTTAAACATGGTGATTTTAAGCTGCCTGCCCCTACTGTAAATTGAGCTTAATAATCTCCCCCATTTAAACACTGTCGATTATATCCAATTATTTAATTGCCTTCCCTTGTGCTTGTATTGAAAACATGAATTTTGCCTTTCCTTGCCTGATCTAATGATTTGCTTTATCTGAATTAATTTTTCAACTAACTGCTAGATAAATGAGTGTATTCTTACAGTCTAGCAAGCACTTATTTTTACATCAAAAGGTTAGTGGATCGTCTGTCTTCTGCACTGGGGGTAGCTTGGTCTGTTTAGGTTGGGAAAACACTTGAGATTTCTGTATCAAGAAAATAACTATTTTTATGTCTCTATTGTACTTTTCAATTTGCATTGTATCTGATCACTGCATTTTTTTCTGCTTTTTTACTGCTGTTACTGCATATTTTCTGCACTTGTATTCAGCTGTATTTTCAGCCTAGATAGCATAGTCTAGCTTGAGACCTGTTGAATCTACCTCATTTTTGTTGTACTCAAACACTAAACCAGCAATCTTACATTAAAAAAGCTTCCCCTGCACCCTTGTGGCAAAAGAGTGTAGATCCAGCCTTGTCTGAGCTGGGGATTGCTGGAGGAAGGTTCATTGTGTACTTTCCCATTGGTAGATTAGCTTAAAACTGTTTAATTTTAACTGTATTTAAGCCTTGCATTTTGTCATTTCTGCGCATCACACAGCAGGGGTTTGCGGTACCCTGTACAGATGCAAATGCACTGAAATACAATTTTTCCCTAGACAGCTGTCTTTTTCCCTAGACAGCTGTCAATAGAACCCACACAAGCTTCTATGATACACTAATGGAAACTTACTTGTGCACTGAGTAGCATTATCACACCTATCATCCAAATCCTCAATTTAACAACTCTTGATAGTCCTAGCACAAAAAATGGTCAATCTAGCCCACTCCTTTCCCTAACATCTCATACGGTAAAAACTCCCTATAATGGACACAGACAGTTTCCCATAATTTCTCCAACCAGCCTGATTGATATGGGAATACTGAGGCAATGTAGTAATTGTATCATGCTTCCTGACAACCATTTACTCCTACAGCAAACAAATACCCTATTTGAGAGATGTAAGTGTACTATGAAACTGGAATCACTTCTCTCATGTAACAACAAACTGGATACCAAACAAGTTGTCAGTACACACTCTTCATCTCTCATACAAACTAAAGACATGACACATAGGCCCATATACACAGAGGTACTCATGAGAAGTCTACCAAAAGTTTGGAGACCTCTCAAATGTAAAGTGCACACACTGTTATGCAAATAGAAAGCATTACACATAATAAAACATACAAATGTGTCTCAACAAATAAGCCCCTAAGGCCAAATAAGTCTAAACCAAATGTCCTAGTCATAGACAACTCCATAGTGAGACACACAGATGTTCTCCTCACCAGGCTGGACAAAGAGAAGGCTATGGTCAGCTGCCTGTCAGGTGCCAGAATCCATCAGATCACCCATGCACTCATATCACACATCACATACCACTATGACTTGGTCATAGTTCATGTTTTGGTGAATGACTTAAGACTTACAACTTTGGGCTATATGAAGAGGGTCTTGACTGAACTCTCAGACTATGTGACCCTAGCCCTAAGCAGCATTCTACATTCTCCTAGGATGATGCTACATTATAAACAAAAAATGACCAACTTCAACAATTGGCTTAGCTTCTGGTGTCAGTCCAGGGGGATCCATTATCTGTCAGCCTGGGATGACATGGTTGACAGGCCATGTTGCTTTGCCAGAGATTATCTGCACCTGTGTCCTCTAGGTTTTTGGATACTAGAAAAGGTGCTTGCCTCCACACAGTTCCGTTTTTAGGCAAAGTCAAGACAACAAAGGTTCTGATGTAACAATATCTACTTGAGGCAAACTCAAGATTCTGCTGCTTAATGCTAAGGATGTAAACATGAAGCTGCACCCCTTGAATCACTCCTTACATTGTGCAGTCATTGAGACATAGTTTTAGGCCATGGAGAGCACCCTGGCTGTGCAAGGCTGCAGTACCTTCCATATGTTCAGACCTCAAAATGAGTATAAAAGAAACAAAGGTGGAGGGGTATCCTTCTTCATTAAAGCCAAGGACATGCATGTGGAGCATTTCTTCCCAGGCATCCACTGAAAATGGACTCTGTCCCACTCAAAATTTCTTGTTAAAACAAATTCTATATAAGAATAAAAAATAAAAATATAAAAAGTACACCTTGAGACTGGCCAAACAGTATGACTATCTCGAATTACTCCATGTCCAATTAACTCTAGGCAAAATACCCTACCACATAATTTCTACCTATAGGTCCCCCACCATGAACCAGGAAAACCACACTGCCTACTTGGACTTACTGGAATCGCTCTCCATAGAGCTCAGTGGCATAGTCATGGGTGATTTCAACTATCCTTCCATCAACTGGATGACACATACTAGTGTAAACACACTTACCTAGAGATTCCTGGGCTTCATTAATTCAAATGCTCTGGAAGAGATAGTCTGCACCCCTACACGGGACTCAAATGTCCAAGACATAGTACTCACCAACATGGGAAGTCACTGCACTCTCCCCCGTGTGATGCCTTCCTTGGTAAAGTCAGACCACAAAACCTTCTTGTTTGAAGTAACTATTGAACCTGACACCCCCACAGGAGCAAAAAAACTGAAGAACTTTTCCAAAGCTAACTTCAGACTACTAAGCAATGGTATAAAAAGTTTTATACCCCCCCCCCTCCGCACTCACAGACAACAATGACTCCTATGCAGAGATGGACTCAAATGCTCTGTACAAACACTTTTGAGTGGATCAAAATCAGGTCCTCCCAAATAAAACCAGCTACCCTGGTGGATCCCAGGCACAATCAGGTTATGTAACAAGAGGAAGAAACTGATGTCTAAGAATAAGAGAGAACTGACTCACCACAGGAAGATTTCCCTCCTTAGCTTGAACAAGCAAATCAGAAATCTCGTGAAATCCTCTAAAGCTATGTATGAGGCTAATATTGCATCCTTAGATAAGGATAATCATAAGGCATTCTATAATTACATATGAAACCTAAAAGGCAATGCCCAGCTTTGTGCAGAACTGGTAATAGATGATACCACTCATACTGCACTGGAGGAAATCACCAACCTGCTAGCTGACAGACTTCACCCCCTGACCCTACCGGTCATACCCTAAAGCATACCTGACACCAGTCCTCTGTCTAATATCTCTAGGGATCAAGTCTTATCTGCACCCTCCAAGGCCAAAAATCTGGCCTCAGTGGGACCAGATAACATCTCAAGATGCTTATTAAGCAATCTAAAGCAGGACATAGTAGACCCACTTAGCGCTCTTTTTAACCATAGCTTTGTTCCAGTGGAGTGGAGAACAGAAACAGTAATCCCCTTGCACAAAGGGGGTCCATCTACACACCCTGTGAACTATAGACCCATAAGGGGTCTATATTAGAAGCACAAAACTGCTTTTGAGCGAACACGTAAAGAGCGACACATATTCATCGATTCACATTTAAGCGATTCAATGAATATGTCACAGGACAAGGAGGTAGTTGGACAACTACATGGAGTTGCCCTTTCCTTCGTTACAGTGCGATCTCAGAGTTGGTATATTTAGTTGGGGGGGGGGGTGGGGCCAACCCCCCCCCCACCTGATAATGGTCTTTAATTTTTTTTCCAAACGGACACATGAATTTTTCACTCGGAAAAATATTGATTATGTGGCTGTTCACTATTTAAAGTTTCACGTATTATGTGTTGACTTTTATGTAGTCGCACATATGTGCTTTCGTTATTCTGATATAGACCCCCCCCATAAGTCTAACCAGTGTCATCTGCAAAGCCATTGAAATAATCATCACTGACCTTATCAACAAGGATGTAAGCAACCTTCAAATTCTAGACACAACCCAATCTGGCATTCTTAAGGGTAGATCATGCTTATTAAACCTGGTGGACTTCTAAGAGAAAGTCACCAAAGCTCTCGATGAAGGTAAGGCAATACATATTGCCTATCTTCACCTGGCTAATGCTTTGACACAATCGCCTATTCAGGTTTCATTGAAAAACTCTCTCACTTAGGGATTAACACTTACATCACTAGATGGGTAGCCAATTGGCTCACTGACAGAACATGTACTGTCAAAGTTGATGACTCCAACTCTACCTGTAGACCTGTCACCAATGGCATACCACAAGGCTCTGTGCTGGGTTCTTTACTGCTTGGAATTTACTTCTGGGAAGTCCAAGCAAAATTAGGCAGTCTTTGGCTTACCACGTTCACTAATGATTGCAAATTGGGTGCAACTGAGTCCCCCAACAATGTTAACATACTACAGGAAGGGCTAACACAAACAAATGACTGCTGCCAAAGCCACTGTCTAAAACTAAATGTAAAAAAGTGCATTATTATTCCCTTTAGCAAAGTAGAATTCCCAGTTAACAACAGTATTGACAACAACCCCCTAAGTTCAAACCCAGTGGTGTGAGACCTAGGAACACAGGTAGATAGCAATCTGAACTTCGACCACCAAGTTTCCTCTGTAGTAAGAATAGCATTCTACATTGCACACCTCATACGTAGGGGCATCACATCCAGGTCTAAGGATGTTATAACCCCACTGTACTCGACCCTCATAAGACCGTAATGGAGTACAATGCTCTCTTTTGCATGTACCTCAACAGACACTTTCAATAGCTGGAGAGACCAAAGAGGTTCCTCACCAAGAAAATGCACGGCCTGCAAACCATGATGTACGTGGATAGACTAAAAGCCCTGTCACTGTACTCTGTGTCATATAGGCTGCTGAGAGGAGACTTGTGCCTGGCCTGCAGAGCACTATCTGACCATGCCCTGATGGATATGCTTCAAATACACAAATCTAATGGCACAAGAGTCACTTGCTCTAGGGATCTTAACCTAACCTGTGACATTAACAGAACGTGCTGTTGAGATAAATATGTCTCCCAGAGACTGCTGCTCCTCTGGATCAAACTTCCAATTCACATGAAACAGATGTCCTCACTAGACCCTATTCAAGCTCAACCTAGACAAATGGATGGGAGACCGCAAATTCACCTGAGGATGGCACCCATGTCCCTCATGGACAGGGAAAGTCAGTGTTGACCATAGACTACCTCTGCAAAACATGTTCCCTTAATAAGGACAGATGGGGCAACTTGGGATTAACATGGCTAGGTTTATAAGGGCTGAAGGGCCTATGAACTTATGGACAAGTAGCTTTTGAACTTTAGAAGGGTGGGCTGAGATAAACCTAATGAGGACATATAAAGTAACAAGTTTGCTGTGACAAACTGTGTTGAAGAGTTTTCATAAGTCTGGAAATAAGGTGGGGACTAGTTTGTTGTTATCTCTAGCTTTATTGACAGTATCTACAAAGGTTACAAGTGTGGTGTTAATATTATGGGAGGGATGAAAGACGTGTTCCATGGAAGAAAGGAGTCCTTCCTGCATGAGATAGTTTAGCAATTGTTTCTGAATACATTTTCCAAGTGTTTTGGAGAAGGGGTAATATGATTGCTGTAGGTCTAAAGTTAGTTATGGCTGTTGAAATTCTTCCTTGTGTAGAGTGATAATGTGTGATTTTTCATAGGCTATTATACAAAGATAAAATTCTCAGTGAAAACAGATGTAGTGACCACAAGCTATTATACAAAGGCAAAATTCTCAGTGAAAACATTTGGGAGTTGGCCCTTATGGCACTGCTTTTGCAGTATTGAGATCAGACGTAATGACCACAAGTATTACAGAAAGACAACATTCTCAGTGAAAACATTTGGGAGTTGATCCTTAGGGCAGAGCTCCTGCATTAGTCTCTGCACTGTGAAGGAATTTGGTGGCTGAGAAAAAAAGAGACAGACCAACATTAGTTGATAATATCATATTTGGCCTTTATATGTGTTTCTGTCAATATATTCCAGAAATACTACACAAAAAGTAAAAAATAATTCCCTGCACTTTGATATGCTGCTTTTTTCTAGATGCTTGTGTGATAAGCTTAATAAGAAATGTTTAATCATGCTATAACTTCATTTATGTTGTTAGGGCATTATAGAAAGACTGCCACAATATATGCACTTAGATTATTAAGTAGAAAATGCATCAAAGTGTAAGATATTGGATGATATGATTATCTGACATCACTCGGTTCTGCAGACACTGAGGGATAGACAGCTGAAAGTGGGTGTAAGATCGTGTGTGAGTGAGTAAATATCTGAGTTGATATGCCAATGACAGAATGTTATATACTGTTTATGAATACAAAAAACAAATGGGCAAAGTAATACTAGATAAGTAAATCCCAAATTGGTGAGAGAAAATGAATTATACTACTCCAGAAGAGCAGTGCAAAGACCTAAGTCATGAATGAGGTATTTAATTCATTAGCATAATGAATATTAGCTCAAGGGGATGTTTTAGAAACTATAAAAAACAAAAGCACATTCCATTTGTCATTCCAAGCAGCTTCCACTGTGAACATTCCTTGTAGATTCAGTGTTAATGCAGAACGTGCAAGTAAACAGAATCAGACACCACTAATTAGCTTAGTTAATATGTCCATTTCCTTATGCTTGTCACATAAGCTAAATCCTACTTAACAATTATGAGAAACGAGAAGAATAAAAAGAGAAAAAGTGTGGTGTTTTATACCATATTTTTTCCTTAGAAGTTGAATCCTTATTGTTTCAAGATGGATCCTGGCAGCTTAGGCCTGTTCAGCACTTTCTTCTACTGTCTTGGTATTTTTCTAAGTAGCATCATGGATAGTCCTAGTGTGAATAGTTCCAACTTGGAAGATCAGAACTTGTGCCTAATAAGGAAAGGCACAGATAAGAGGTCTTAAGATTCCTAGTAAGCAAAACAATACAGAGGTCTTTAGTTTTAATTGGTCAGTGGCTATAGTCTGATAGATAACAAAATGCTTGCTCAGAAGCTTTTACAGTATAAAAATGATTACAGTTGCCTTGTTCGAGGAAATCAGACCTTGATTGTTTAGTCTCCCACATATGCTGTTCTTTTACAACAAAGGAGATTATTCTACCCAATTGAACTGTCTTCCAAGAAGTTATTTTTGACCATAACAATTACCTTAATTTTTCTACCGTTCATAGAAACTACTCTATGTCAGTCCCTATATTTTCAAAGTTCCTCACAATTTTTACCATGTTATCTCTTTAGAATGTCAGTTTTAATTACACAATGCATTTTGTTCATAGGTTCATAGGTGTGTACTAGGCTAATGGCCTCGGAGCCTTTACAAGCCTAGCCCATCGGATTACCCTGGCATCGTACCACCTGACCTTAGTTCCTAGTGCTTCTATTGAGTAGAGCCACGGGAGTGATCCCCAGGATGAATTTTCTATTTCCCATCCACTCATCAGGGTTTCTCTTGAAGAGGGCCAGTGAGGTGCTCTGCTTGATATGTATGGGAAGTCTATTCCATAACATTGGCATTCTCTGGGTTATGAACCTGTCCCTCCAGCATGTTCTGTTGACTGTGGTAATGACGGTGAGGTCTCTGGAGCATGTGGTGTGGAGGGATTGGGATTTCTTTAGATGTAGCATTTCTAACAGAGCTGAGTCAGACATGGCTTTGTAAGTCAAGCAGAGATCACCTCTAAGTAGGCAATATGAGATAGAGAATAGTTGGAGTTTTTTGAGTCTGTCCATATAGGGCAAGTGTTTAGGGCCTAGGATCCTCTTTGCGAGGTACTTTTGTGACCTCTCCAGTTGTTACAGGTGTCTAGTGAGGTACATGCCAAATGGGGCATTGTACTCGATGATTGGCCTAATGAGGGAAGAGTACAGGGAGACAATGCCCTCTTTCTTCCTGGATGCAAAACCCTTAGCAATGAGATGTGCCACATAGAGGGACTTTCTGACCACAGTGACAATGTGGTGGTGAAAAGAGAGGTTGCTGTCAACCAGTGTTCCCAGATCTCTTATAACGCCTTCTATATTCAGTGGACTACCATTGATGTGGTAATTCAAGGGAACTGGGATTTTCCCAAGGGGGATGATGACACATTTTTTTAGCATTGAGCTTAAGGCCATGGTTCTGACACCAGTCGTTGGTCTCAGTGAGGCCTTTCTGTAGGATGTCAGCATCACTTGGGGATTTAATAATAGCTCCCAACTTGCAATCATCTGCAAACTTTGTCAGACAGAATCCCTTTGTGTTGGCCTGAACTTCACAGAAGTAGATACCAAACAGGATAGCATCCAGGACCGAACCCTGTGAGACTCCACTCATGACTGGTCAGCAGTCTGACTTGGAGTGAGCTACTTTCACACTGTGGGGTCTATCTGTGAGTCAGTTTGCAACCCACCTAGTGATATAGGGGTTGATGCCTAGATTAGTGAGTTTATCTATGATTTCTGAGTGGAAAATGGTATCAAAGGCCTTGGCCAGATCAAGGTAGGCTGTATGAGCCACCTTCCCTTCATCCACAGCTCTGGTGACTGACTCAAAGAAGTCAACCAAGTTGAGCAGGCATGATCTACCCTTCACAAAACCAAACTGTGTAGGATCCAGAGTTTGGAGATTCCCTATATCCTTATTTATTAGGTCCATGATGATGTGCTCCATAGCTTTGCATATTAGACTCATCAGGCTAATGGGGAGATAGTTCCCAGGGTCTGCAGCCACTCCTCCTTTGTGGAGAGGGATGACTGTAGCAGTGTACCATTCGGTAGGGACAAAGCCTGAGGTGAGGCTGTGATTGAACAGGGCACACAGGTGAGGTGCCAGTTCACTCTGTAGTTCATGTAGAACACAGCCAGGGATATTGTTTTTGTACATGTTCATACAGTGCATTGGTGTATGATTCAGCACTCATGCAACTATTTTCCATTTGCATGGGTGCCATGAAGTTAGCCACCACTGTTTTTAGGAGCCCAAGGTTAACTCTGGAAAAGTTTTTCATGGTGGTTACCTTTGTGGGGGGTGGGAGGGATTTGGATTTCCAAGGTGATTAGTTTGTGGTCAGATCTAACCAGGGAGGAGTTGACTATTGGTGTAGAGCAACAATTGCCCATGTTTGTAATGACAAGGTCAAGGATGTTGTTAAATCTAGTGGGGGTAAGAACAAGCTGGTCCAGGGCATTGGAGTTAATGAATTCCAGGAAGCGTTGGGCAGGTGTATTGGTACATGAGTAGTTTTCCCAGTTAATGGAGGGGTAGTTGAAGTCACCCAGTATGAGATTGTTAGGTTGGACCCTAATATTCTCCAGTGTGCTTAGGAACATGGAGTGTGAGTCTTGGGACATGGTTGGGAACCTACAGCAGACTACGACCTGAATTGCTGTCTTACCTAATGTTAGCTGCACCTGAAGTATTTCAGATGTGTCATGTTGGGCTACCAGTCTGGAGGTGTGCACATCATTTATGAATATGGAAACACCACCGCCTATGGAGCTTTGGTCCAAGTTCTGGGGCCGAAAGGTGTGGAATGAGTTATAGCCTGGTAGTGCAGGGGTGCTTTCTACTGCCTTGAACCAGGTCTCTGTTACAGAACAAATGTCGATGTTCTCCATTTTAAGGAGTGCTTCAAGCAAGTCCAGGGGTGACAGATGCAGGCCATCTCTGGCAAAGCATCGTGGTCTGTCAATCATGGTCATTCCAGTCAGACAGATACTGGATCCCCTTAGAATGACACCAGAAACTTAGCCAATTGTTGAACTCAATCATTTTCTGCTTGTACTGTGGTGTCATTCTGGGTGATGGTAGGATACTGCTCAGGGCCAGGGTCATACCTGCCTGGGCAACATAATCCAAGAGCTCCTCCATGTCTCTTTTCATGTAGTACAGCAGAAGAAAAGATGGCAGGACACTGCTGCTGCTCAATAAAACTTTTAATAAAAACTTTAAAACAAGTAAACGAAGTAATCCAAATGCAGACAAAATGAAAAAAGGTTAGCGCTTTCGGGTTACACCCTTCATCAGAAAACAAACACTGCATGTACATTCTTTTTTAAAAAGAGTCACAACCAATGAAAACCTTATAGGTCAATGAAACACACGCCTCTTCAGGAGTGTGGGTTTTAAAGGAATAACATCATTTAAACCTGGGGGTAGGTGTGCCATTAAGTCTATAATCCATTTAGTTTCATCCAAGGCAGTCTGCAGCCTGACATCCCCCCCGATTATTCATTCTAATGTTAACTATCACTCTAAATGAAAAGCTATGTGTTGGATGTATGCATATATGCCTATACAAGGCATTGCTGTAATCCCTGTTCCTTATACTTCCTAAATGTTGTAGGATTCTCACCTTAAACATATTTGTGGTCATGCCCACATAGAAACTGGGGCATTTTGTGCATTCAGCCAAATAGACCACATTTGAGGTCCTGCAAGTGGCTCTACCTTTAAAAACAACATTCTTCCTGGTGGTTCTATGTATGAAGTTAACCTCTTTATTGATAAAGCTGCAAGCTTTACCACCACATGGAAGTGTACCTGCCCTGCTCTTAAATGGCCTGCTCTCAGAGACTATTCTCCTTACATAAAATGTCACTCAAGTTCTTATTCCTTCTATATTGAAAATAAGGTCTGTTATCAATTAGCCCTTTAAACTGGTATCACTGGTGAGGATGTTCCAGTTGTTGTTAACAATTCTACAGATGTCACTGATGTTGCTCCCATAGGTGAACAACAACTTGGTGCCTCTCTGTATGGTGGTATCCTGCACGGTCACTACGGGAGCCTGGAGCTGATTCCTATTGAGCCAAGGTCTAAATTTAGTCTGTCTATGGATCTTACCATTATCTATAACGTTCCTTACCATATTCTTCCCATAGCCTCTCTGCTCAAAATGCCCCGTTAGATTCACTAACTCTTGTTCAAATTGCTTGTCATCTGTGCTAATCCGGGAGACACGACTCACTTGCCCTCTAACAATGTTTGGGAAAATGTGGCGAGGATGCATGCTGTCGTAGGACAGCAGGGTATTTTTCCAACAGTCTTTCTTGTGTAGGCTGGATGAAAAGCCTACTTGTTGTTGTGTAACCCTCACATCTAAAAAATCTATAGAATGGTAAGATGTCTTCACACTAAACTTAAGGAAGGTGGTGGTAGTATGTAGGTATGACAAAAAACTGTTAAACATGTCATATTCTCCATTCCAAAGAATAAAAATATCATCTACAAATCTAACATACATCAAGATGTGATCCTTCCAAGTAGCATTTCCCAAAATATTCTTCATTTCCCATTTTGAGAGGACAAGGTTCGCATAGGTATTGGCACAGGGTGTGCCCATGGCTACACCCTGTGCTTGCCTATACGTGGAGCCAGCTCCCAGAAAAACATTATTGTCCAGGACTAATGTTAACAGATCCCTAATAAGTTCTATTTTGTTCTCAGTGACACCCAAACCTTATTAGGGATCTGTTAACATTAGTGCTGGACAATAATGTTTTTCTGATGTATGTTAGATTTGTAGATGATATTTTTATTCTTTGGAATGGAGAATATGACATGTTTAACAGTTTTTTGTCATACCTACATACTACCACCACCTTCCTTAAGTTTAGTGCGAACACATCTTACCATTCTATAGATTTTTTAGATGTGAGAGTTACACAACAACAAGTAGGCTTTTCATCCAGCCTACACAAGAAAGACTGTTGGAAAAATACCCTGCTGTCCTACGACAGCATGCATCCTCGCCACATTTTCCCAAACATTGTTAGAGGGCAAGTGAGTCGTGTCTCCCGGATTAGCACAGATGACAAGCAATTTGAACAAGAGTTAGTGAATCTAACGGGGCATTTTGAGCAGAGAGGCTATGGGAAGAATATGGTAAGGAACGTTATAGATAATGGTAAGATCCATAGACAGACTAAATTTAGACCTTGGCTCAATAGGAATCAGCTCCAGGCTCCCGTAGTGACCGTGCAGGATACCACCATACAGAGAGGCACCAAGTTGTTGTTCACCTATGGGAGCAACATCAGTGACATCTGTAGAATTGTTAACAACAACTGGAACATCCTCACCAGTGATACCAGTTTAAAGGGGCTAATTGATAACAGACCTTATTTTCAATATAGAAGGAATAAGAACTTGAGTGACATTTTATGTAAGGAGAATAGTCTCTCTGAGAGCAGGCCATTTAAGAGCAGGGCAGGTACACTTCCATGTGGTACTGGTAAAGCTTGCAGCATTATCAATAAAGAGGTTAATTTCATACATAGAACCACCGGGAAGAATGTTGTTTTTAAAGGTAGAGCCACTTGCAGGACCTCAAATGTGGTCTATTTGGCTGAATGCACAAAATGCCCCAGTTTCTATGTGGGCATGACCACAAATATGTTTAAGGTGAGAATCCTACAACATTTAGGAAGTATAAGGAACAGGGATGACAGCAATGCCTTGTATAGGCATATATGCATACATCCAACACATAGCTTTTCATTTAGAGTGATAGTTAACATTAGAATGAATAATCGGGGGGGGGGGGGGATGTCAGGCTGCAGACTGCCTTGGATGAAACTAAATGGATTATAGACTTAATGGCACACCTACCCCCAGGTTTAAATGATGTTATTCCTTTAAAACCCACACTCCTGAAGAGGCATGTGTTTCATTGACCTATAAGGTTTTCATTGGTTGTGACTCTTTTTAAAAAAGAATGTACATGCAGTGTTTGTTGTCTGATGAAGGGTGTAACCCGAAAGCGCTAACCTTTTTTCATTTTGTCTGCATTTGGATTACTTCGTTTACTTGTTTTAAAGTTTTTATTAAAAGTTTTATTGAGCAGCAGCAGTGTCCTGCCATCTTTTCTTCTGTTTTGCTTATTTTGGATTCGCAGGACTTTGGCAAGGCTAAGAGGATTCATTTTGTTTGGCTCTTTTCATGTAGTCCAGGGAGGTATGCCTCAGTTCATTCACACCCACACGTACAATGACAGAGTCATATTCATACCTGTTGTTGAGGGACCAGAGTGCGCACTTTACGTGGTCGGTCTTGGCTCCTGACAGGCAGCTGACTGTTACTTTCTCCTTATTCATCCTAGTGAGTGGGACATCAGTGTGCCTCACTATTGAGTCACCTATGACTAGTGTGTTGGGCATGCTGTTTTGCCTTAGGGGCTTAGTGCTGTGTTGTGTTGGACAAGTGCATTTCTGCCTTGGAGGTCTCTGCTGTTTGGGTAGATTTTTATTGAGAGCATCTGTGAAGGTGGGTGTGTGGTTTGTGCTTTTTATATGAAGGCAGTGCTGGTGTGTGTTCTGGAGGGCTATGTGTTCCATGTGGTGTGGTGCAAGTGTTGACCTTCTCCTCTTGACCAGCTATTCCTGTCTTGGCTGGAGAGTGTGTGGCTTGCAGTTTGGATATATAAGTGCATTTCTAGCAAGTCTGAGTGTTGGGATGTAAGATGAGAGGGTTGTCAGTGTACATGAGGCAGTTGCTATATTGCCTCAGGATGCCCAAGTTCACCAGGTTAATAGGAGAAAGCACAGAGAACTGACCTTTAGACATGTCTGGAGGGGTGGGCATTAATAATAAGTACTGGAGCTGTTTCCTTGTAGAACATTTAGTGCTGGTAGCACTTTTGTGTGCTACAATATTTGCTACAAGAAGTCTGGAAAAGTGCTAAACTAATAAGCTAGTAAAGGTGCAGGAGAGGAGAGAGCTAGCAGCTCTAAGGGAAAAATTGAAGAGCAGACTTTGGCACCACTCAGAAGATTACAAACAGTCCTGGATACAGCAATTCTGTATAAGGACTAAACTAGTTACAGGGAAGGTGGGAAACGAGCGTAAACACAGGCTTTTGCTGTCTAAGCTCTTCTTTAAGCCATACTATACTTCCTAATGGATGAACAGGAGACTTCTGTTGCAATGCCTGTTGTATTATCCAGAATTTCTAGCAAGTCAGTACCACAATCTCCATACTCGGTGAATCATATGTGAACCCCAGATCCCAGAGTTCTTGAAACATATCGACTTATTTCTGAAAGCAGTACTAACTATAAGTGACAAGCAGCCATGTCGCAGTACTAGCTATAAGTGACAAGCAGCCATGTCGCAGTACTAACTATAAGTGACAAGCAGCCATGTCGCAGTACTAACTATAAGTGACAAGCAGCCATGTCGCAGTACTAACTATAAGTGACAAGCAGCCATGTCACAGTACTAACTATAAGTGACAAGCAGCCATGTCGCAGTACTAACTATAAGTGACAAGCAGCCATGTCGCAGTACTAACTATAAGTGACAAGCAGCCATGTCGCAGTACTAACTATAAGTGACAAGCAGCCATGTCGCAGTACTAACTATAAGTGACAAGCAGCCATGTCGCAGTACTAACTATAAGTGACAAGCAGCCATGTCGCAGTACTAACTATGTGACAAGCAGCCATGTCGCAGTACTAACTATAAGTGACAAGCAGCCATGTCGCAGAACTAACTATAAGTGACAAGCAGCCATGTCGCAGTACTAACTATAAGTGACAAGCAGCCATGTCGCAGTACTAACTATAAGTGACAAGCAGCCATGTCGCAGTACTAACTATAAGTGACAAGCAGCCATGTCTGTGTGCATTATAAAACCATATTTATAAACTATAGACAAGAAGCAGATGACTGTTTTGGCATACCAGGTGACCAGAACACAAGAAGCATTAGCACATTTGATTTCTATTTTTTTTCTGGGATACAGGGTCATTCATTCACTTTCCATATCTTCTGACGAGGTAAATACACTCCATACATAAGGATCAAACAGGCTTAACATAAAGAAATGGGGGGGGCTCTCAGATCCATTTGAAGTGATGTGGGTAAAGAATGAATGCTGTTTTTGTATTTGAGTTTTTCGTCCAGTTAGTTCACAAACCGAATACTGAGTGGTTCTTAGGTGGATAATACTATAAGATCACATTATGTGCAGATGATGCTTTCTGATCTGTGACTGACCCTGGGAATTCCTTTTCAGCACTACATCATCTGTAAAATGCATTAAGGAAGTTTCAAATTATTCAAACAATCAATCCAAAAAAAAAGAAATATTAACTTGCTCTTATGCATCTGCATTTATATTACAAACCAGATTCCCTGTAAAGTATTTGTCTCTTTCACCAGTGCCTATGGATTTTTTCTTCCCTTCTTAATATATTTGTTGAATATCAGAAACATTTATAAAATATCAACAATGCTTCAAATAAAGATCATAATGCTTTCTAAAAATGCAACAGTTTTGAATGCAAGTTATAATCAACATTTAACCAGTTATTTTCAAACTAATATATGTTTCAGTATACCTCAAACCCATGTGCAAACATAGAGAAAATGTATTGTGGACAGATGGATGGATGGATGGATGGATGGATGGATGGATGGATGGATGGATATGCTTCAGTATACTGTAGCTGATTTTGCTAAGCCATATAGCTACAGTAACTGAAAGTGCTCAGTGCCATAGATAACAGCAAGCATTTTTCATTTTCTTTGTGAGTAACTGAGGAGTTTAATTTGGAAAAAATAGAACAGAAGTAAATCAAAACAAAGGAAAGGAAGTGAATAAGTTAATGAGATCAGTATCTGTTTTGTGTTGACATGTGGCTGATAATACATGGACTATTAGAATTCTCGATGCTTACATGTTTGCTGCATTTGCATCGTTTTTCATGGGAATTTTATGCAAGATATTTCAGATAATCTAAATTCATTAATAACTTTTCCTGTCCTTTTAAAAACAATGAGTTATATCTATAAACATTCAAAGTGGCACAATCTACATCATAAATGACATTCATCGGAACAGTGGCACAGGAAAATAATTTTCTTGGGTGGCGAAAGCCAGGGTACCTTTTTGGCTAGATTTATATAGTTCCTAGGGCCAATAGCCTAGTACCTACCTATGAACCTATGAACAATCCATTTCTGAACTGTTAAGACAAATTCAGTTCCTCATTTTCATACAATACTTCTCTTGGCAACACCAGCACAACACAGATCCTCTGAGAATTAGGAATACTTGAAGGATCGCAGTCATTAGTTAAATTCGAGCAGGTTATCCATAAGCTGCATACAATTAAGGCCATAGCTGGTTGTTAAACAATGCTTTGCATTTAAAATGAATGAAACAATAAAAAAGCTATATCAAATCATTATTAGGTGCACTCTCAGCAACATTTTTGATTAAAGAAGATAATCAGGATCACAGAAATTTACTGAAAAATTTGTTGATCATTTTACTTGGTGACCTTCCTGCCCAGCTTATAAGAAAAAGATGAAGAGATGTTTTTGATTCAATGGATGCTTTGGCCATTTAGGTCCAAGCCATGAAGTCAGGATTGACAAGAGGATTGTTGCTACTCAACACATATTTTTTATGAGGAAAGGGAGGCACTAATTCAGGATTCTGGAATTAATTGCTGCAGGAATAGATGGTGCACCTAAAGGACCTCGAGGAGGGAGGGAATAAAGAAGGATGGATGTTAGAAGTCTGAATGTTAAGGTGGTCAAATAAGGGGGGTAAGATCTCCTAGAGGGAACAGCATCCCTGCTGAATCAAGGAGGTTGAGTAGGAGTCCTGGAGTAGACCCAGAAGAAAGAGGATGACTGGAGTGATATCTACTCAGGAAGGCAAATGGTGACAAATCTTTTAATCACTTTTCATCATGTCAAGTATATAATTTATTAAGCAAAAATCTGTGATACGTGTTTGAATCCTGGGAACTTTAAAATTCAAAATGTTCTGACAATACTAGGAATTTTAAATTACAAGTACGAAATGAATCATCATGGTAGTCAGCTGACTATGAATGAAGTGATATTAATGTGAGGATAGTGGGAAATTTTCTTTACTGTCTGTCTGACCTGTCTGAAACTAAGAACTTTTGTGTAGCTGAACTAAAATATGAACAGTCTGCCTAATGTAGCTATTGGTCTCTTAAGTTTCCTTTTTTCAGCCCACTAAAAATGTTATACCTACGTTTTATTTTGCTTTTCTCCTGTTTCCTTAGCTTTCACTCCTCATGTAGTTTTCAGGGAAATGAAAATGGAATTGTTGAATTTATGCACTAAGTCTGTAGTGTACTCATTTCACATTCATATTAGGAGGTTGTATATTGTAATCCTGATCATATTCAGTTAGGAGGACAGATAGATGTTCTTAAACAGTTTAAATATTTTTAAATAGCTTCATATAACATGCTGGAGCTCTGAGTCTGTTATAACAAACCAGATTAATTATTGCATAATATCCCTGGCTTGCTTTTGGGAGATCCAAAAACAGAAGCTCACAAACACAGTCCCCCAGTGGGTAAAGTGGTCAGAAATCAACCAAACAAAAGAACACTATCCAGCCAAGTTCCTCGTGGTCCTGCAGAGTGGTGCTAGCAGCAGAGAGGCTAAAAGAGTGACTGCTAACCTGATAAAAGCGTTTTTTTTTTCTTGCTACTACCTGGGCGACTGTCCAATCTATCTAAACTGCAAGTATTTCTGCTTCTTGAACTGTTTTAAACTGTTTAAAGTTGTTTTTGCACCTGCAATTTTAAAGTTTGTCCTGTTTGTTGCATTTACCTGTTGAGGCGACACACTCAAGTGCGCTAGCCTGTGTTACATATTTACTGCATTTTCCTGTTGTTTGTTGCAAAAAAGAAAAAAAACAAAAAAAAAATATCCTTGTTTCCCATCTTTCCTGACCTAGAGTAGTCCAAATACAGGCTTTGCTGTATTCTGGACTTTTGGAAAGTTCCTGTGTTGCCCATTTCCTTTCTTGGATAAAGGGGGGGGCTTCTTTGTTCATCAGGCAGTGGGGAGCTTAGAGCAGCCTATCTATCCCTGGAGGAGTATTCCCAGCACAAGAATCTGGTAGTCTATTGGCTGTATTGGGCCAATTTCTAGCCCTTTCAAGTCCCCCTGTATAAAACCCGCTTTGGCGTGGCTTTGCGTGATTTTGCGCATAGCGCAGCATCAGGCAGCTCCGCTTAATTGGGTTTAAACCATTCCAAGCTCCACAAAGTCTGCGCTTCACTTTTTCCCTTAGAACTGATCTAGTTCTCATAATAAACACCCTATTCCTACTCTAAAGCCTGGCACTTGCTCACTAAAGCAATTATATAAGTCAGCACTAAAAAATTAAAAGCCCTACACGCTCACAAACTCCCCTTGAGTACATTGTTCCCCATTGGCCATTTTTTTCAATTATGAAGGAATTTCCAATTCTATTCTAGCATGTCCAAAGGTCAGTTGTCAATCTCCTCTCCAGTAAAGCTGGTGAATCTGGGAATCTTGAGGCAATGTTACAACTGCCTCATGTACACAGACAACCCTCTCCTCCTCCCAACAAATTCCAACACATGTGAGCGATGCAACCATATAGCCAAACTGGAGGCTAAGCTCTCTCAACTCAGTACTGGCGTAACCAGTCAGTAGGAGAAGGAAGCCACACTCACTACAATTCCAGTCTCACAAAGACCTACCATGACAGCAAACCAAACACATAAACACACAAAAACATACTTGGAGGCTCTAAATAAAAATCTGCCTAAGCAGCAGAGACCTCCAAAGCAGACACCCAAGCAACTGCTACCCCAAAACAAAACACATGCAACACATAGCTCACAAAGCCAGTGTGCCGAACAGTCACAGCCCTTAAGGCTAAACAACACACCTGATACACTTGTAATAGGTGACTCTATCATCAGGCACACTAATGTCCCGCTCACCAGGCTGAACAAGGAGAAGGTCACGGTGAGCTGCCTGTCGGGCGCTAGGATCTGCCACATAACACAAGCAAACCAAAAATAGCGGCAGAATGAACTGGAGACCGCATAAAAACCACAAAGCAGATTTAATAAACTCTTTCGGAAAAGCTAGTTCTGATGAAGGAAAAGTACTAGCTTTTCCGAAAGCGCTTATTAAATCTGCTTTGTGGTTTTTATGCGGTCTCCAGTTCATTCTGCCACTATTTGTGGTTTGTTTAACAGTTTTTGAGTTTGTTTGTGGACATAACACAAGCACTCAGGTCACTCCAAGGCAAGTACAAATATGACTCAGTCATTGTCCATGCTGATGTGAATGACCTGAGATGTACCTCCCTGGACTGCATGAAAAGAGACATAGAGGAGCTCTCTGAGCATGTAGCCCAGGCCGGTATGACTCTGACCTTGAGTAGCATCTTACCCTCACCAAGAATGATGCCACAATATGAAGACAAGATGATCAATTTCAACAATTGGCTTAAGTATTGGTGTCATTCAAAGGGGATCCAATGCCTGTCAGCCTGGGATGACATGGTCGACAAGCCACAATGTTACGCTAGTGATGGCTTGCACCTGTCACCCCTGGGCTTTCGGATATTGGCAAAGGCTTTTGCCACCCACGTAGTGCCTTTTTTAGGCAAGGCTCAAAAGACAAACCCACCTCCATAGGTATCGCAAGGGATATGAAATGAAGAGTAATGCTATTCAACGCCAGAAGTCTAAACCTCAAGATGCATGCACTCGAAACTCTCCTTAGCATGGAGAACATCGATATCTGTGCAGTAACAGAAACCTGGTTCAAGGCTCCCAAGAGCACCCCAGCACTACCAGGTTATACCTCATACCATGCTTTTCGGCCCCAAAACTTGGACCGAACCACAAAAGGAGGGGGAGTATCAATATTCATCAAAGATACCCACACCTCCAGGTTGGTGGCACAGCACAAAGCATCAGAGACTATCCATGTGCAGCTAACAGTGGGTAAAACTGCCTTCCAGTTTATAGCCTGCTACAGACCACCCTCCCAAACCCAGGAACCCCACTCGGCCTTCCTGAGAACACTGGAAAATATGAAGGTCTCTCCAAACACCATTATATTGGGCGACTTCAACTACCCAAACATAGACTGGGAGCATTACTCTAGCTCCACCACCCTAGCCCAAAGGTTCCTACAATTTATAAACTCAAATGCTATGTAACAACTTGTTACCACTCCAACAAGAGGGGAAAACATACTGGACCTGATCATCACCAACATGGGGGCTCTATGCTCCAGACCAGAAGTGTAACCCTCACTGGTAAGATCAGACCATAAACTAATCTCACTGGATAGTCACATCCTGACCCCACCCCCTGCCCAGAAAACCACAGTGAAAAACTTCTCTAAAGCAAATTTCACACTCCTCAAAACCGAGGTGGAATCCTTCAAAGCCCCCGGGCCTGTGGAAAATATGGCCAAGACCACAGAATCCTTTATAAACGCATTCTATGAACACCTTCAGGAATGCATGGATCATGCAATCCCAAATAAAACCAAGACCCAATCCTCCAAAGGCAGGCATCCTGTCTGGTGGACCCCAGCCATAAACAAACTATACAATAGAAGGAGGAAGCTACTACATGATAGAGCAAAATCCCAAAAAAGGAAGGCATCTTTGATCAGTATTAGCAAAAAACTACGGGCACTCATAAAATCGTCTAAGGCCAGCTTCGAGAGAAAAATTGCACAGGACGCTAAGGATAATCACAAGGCTTTCTTTAGTTATGTTAGGAACCTGGGTGGGAATTCCCAGATATGCTCAGAATTAGTCCAAAATGACAAAAAATACATAGAACCCACAGACATTGCCAACATCCTAGCTGACAGGTTCAGCGCAAACTGCCCCCCCCCCACCAAAAGGGCAAATATCTATCCCAGCAGAGTGCTGCCCCCCTGACATCTCAGATGCTCCGGTAAGAGCTGCCCTCTCCAAAGCAAAAAACACAGCATCAATGGGACAAGACGGTGTCCCGGGCTGCATCCTACATGAACTCCAAGAAGAGCTAAACCCAAACATAAAACTACTGTTCAATCTCAGCCTTACTACAGGATATGTACCCAAAGAGTGGCGTACAGCAACAGTGGTCTCTCTCCACAAAGGTGGTGCCTCAACAGATCCTGGAAACTATCGCCCCATAAGCCTGACTAGCTTGGTCTGCAAAGCTATGGAAAGGATCATCAGGGACCTCATAAATAAAGATATTGGGGACCTACAGACACTGGATCCTACCCAGTTCGGCTTTGTTAAGGGCAGATCCTGCCTCTTAAACCTGGTTGATGTCTTTGAAACAGTCACCAAGGCCATTGACGAGGTGAAGGTAGTCCACACAGCCTACCTGGACCTCGCAAAAGCCTTCGATACAATACCCCACTCAGGCATTATAGACAAGCTCACCAGCTTAAATATAAATCCCTATGTCACGAGATGGGTTGCAAACTGTCACAAGGACAGAACCCACATGGTTAGAATTGCTGGAGCCATGTCAGACTCCAAACCAGTTACAAGTGGCGTCCCACAAGGCTCAGTCCTGAGAACTCTCTTGTTCGGTATATATTTCTTGGAGGTACAGGCCAACACGGAAGGACTGTGGCTGACCAAGTTCGCAGATGACTGCAAACTAGGTGCCATAATAGACTCTCCAGCCGACACAAGCATCCCACAAAAGGGCCTCATAGAAACAGACAACTGGTGCCAGAGCCATGGCCTCAAGCTAAACGCCAAAAAGTGTATAGTCGTTCCCTTTGGCAAAAACAAAGTGCCCACAAATTACCACATAGGTGGTAATCCATTAAGTACGGAAGAAGTAATTAGGGACCTGGGGACCCAAGTTGATAGCAATCTCTCATTTGAAAACCACGCGGCCAAAGTGGTTAGAAAAACATTTTATATAGCCCACCTAATCATGAAGGGATTCACATCTAGATCAGGGGAGGTCATCATGCCTCTTTACTCATCCCTCATCAGGCCCATAATTGAGTACAATGCCCCTTTTGGGATGCACCTTACCAGACACCTGCAGCAACTGGAACAACCTCAAAAGTACCTCACCAAGAGGATCAAAGGGCTCAAACAAATGCCATATGCTGCCCGGTTAAAGAAACTCCAGCTCTACTCAGTGGCATACCGCCTGCTCAGAGGCGATCTGTGCCTGACGTATAAAGCCATGTCCAACCCGGAATTAATGGACATGCTGCACCTCAGAAAATCCAAATCCCATCAAGCTACGTGCTTGAGAGACTTGAACCTCAGCACTGAAATAAATAGGACACGCTGGAGGGACAGATTCATAACCCAGAGGCTCCCTTCACTCTGGAATAAAATCCCAGTCCAAGTTAGGCAGAGTCCCTCACTGACTCTCTTCAAGAGGAATCTTGATGAGTGAATGGGAGATCGTAGGTTTATCCCGGGTATCACTTCTGAGTCACTGTTAGACAGAGGCATAGTATACTGACCTTGAAAAAGGGCATAGCAAAATTCATTTAAAATGGGTGGCGAAAGCCAAACACACTCTGGCTAGGCTTATAAATGCCCTAGGGCAGATAGACTAGTATGAACCTATGAACACCACAGACCTCAAATATAGTGTGAGTGGTTTAATTTTGGTCCCTAGTCTCACAGATAAACTGTTATCAGCACAAGGCCTTCATCAGTATAGTGCATTTTTGACATTTTTTGTAATGTTTTGGAACTCAGCAATGGGTGTCTCAAGATTTCCATAGGGAGCTATGGCAGGGCCTTTGAAGGCATGAGACACTGTAAATGTTTCACAGAGCAAGCATTCCTAATACATAAGTTGGGCCTTCATACTTCCTGCCTCTAAAACTGGTAACTTGAACTAAGCTATGATGCTGAATGTTGGTCTCATAACTATATAGGGAACCATTTAGCTTATAGAAGAATACTAGGAAAGGGAGTCTGTCCCCCCTGGTGCTGCATCCTTGATTGTGAAAAC
Source organism: Protopterus annectens (assembly GCF_019279795.1). Classification (NCBI taxonomy): domain Eukaryota; kingdom Metazoa; phylum Chordata; order Ceratodontiformes; family Protopteridae; genus Protopterus; species Protopterus annectens. The sequence continues at coordinate 373,894,295 of NC_056745.1, forward strand.
TGTCATACTCAGAAAGTGGCAGGCTTGAGGACTGTTGTTTATTACACTCAGAGAAACAGTTCTATTATTGTTACTATGCCAATGATAAGGTGGCAAAAATACCTTTTTGATGGAAAGATCATGGACAGGAAGCTATGTAACTTGGAGTATGTAACACTTTAATGAAAAACAATTAAATCACATCATTTGTATTTGATGACTGGGCAGGAACTAAGATCGGCAAGGAATTGGCAGGTTACAGTAGGCCAACTAGTAATATATTGTCATGTTCAATGGTACCAGAAGGCAAGATTGCTGATAAATTAGAGGATAGAACATATTCTGAGACACAGAATGTATGCAATGTGCATCTATCCATGAAAATGGGGAAAATTCCGAGAAATTAATCAGAATGAGTACAAGCATGCTTCTACTGCAGGAGGTGATGCTGGAAAAGTGCAACAGTTGAGTGGGATGGAGTAGGTTTGCAAAGGTTCTAGTACCGTCAGAGGACAAGAATGAAAATGGAAGTTTTGCTTATAATGCAGAAACAGTTGACGGACATGCTAACTTGCATAATGAAAGGGTCAAATGGATGGTGTTATATAGTATGATTAACAATAGACAACTTTGGATGGTGGAAACTATACATGGCCTATATGACGGCAGTCAGAAAGTTTTTTCATACCAATTTTTTGGTTAATGGGAAAGAAGAAGAAGGATGAGAGTTTACAGATACTTGTAGGAGACACCGAAAAAGAAATGCACCCAAAACTAAATAGAAAATATGCAAAGTAGGAGGCACATGTTCTTGTTAAGAGTAAGGCAGAGTTTAAAGTAAGAGAGTCAAATAACTTCCTGATAACGGCAGATAACTGCAGGCTGAAACCAGATTGCCTAGATGTGCTTCTCCCTAAAATACATAGATGCTTTAGACATTTGGAAACACTTTGTGTTTGCAGACCAACCAGGTAAAGACAATTCAGATTAGGTTAGGTAAGGCAAGAAGTCAGATATTAGAAGACAAAATAAAGAGACATGTAGGGCAGAACATTAACACTGGGAGAGACTTCTAAACAAAATTATCACATTTTACTTAACTGTGTGAAGGGGCTGTTAAGAAATATATGAAAAATCAGAGGCGTGCTGACTCTGATGGTAGAATAAACAGAGTACAAATAATTGTTTTAATATACATTTTATATGGAGAAAGACACATTCCATTTCCAACTGCTCCTTTCAAAGGGAGTGTCACAGGTTTGTTTGTAGAGAACCTAGTAGGACTAAAAAATCAGAACATATTGTTTAAAAGAGATGTGTGCTTGAAAAGATATACAGGGTTTTAAAGATATATACACATATATATCTAGGATGTTTGCTCAACTGAGCAAACGACTGAAATCCAAATGGCCAGCCATACTTACGCGAAAGTGCTTTTCACCGAAGAAGCACTTTCACGTAAGTATGACTGTTGCCGAGGCTGTACTACGGTGTGGGTAAGGGAAATTTCCCTTTTCCTCACTGTAGTGCGGTCTCGGAGGGATAATATTAAAGTAGGGTGTTTGGGGGGCACAGCCCCTCACATGGGTGGTGCAGGGGGCAAAGCCCCTCTTCTAAAATGTAAATGTAGTGTTTTTTGTTTGTTTTTTTGTCACACACTTTAACGAAAGCGCTTTTTCGATAAAAGTGCTTTCATTAAAGTGTGTTCGGGTTTTATGGGTTCGGACATTTGCTCAGTCGAGCAAACATCCTAGATATACATTTATATATATATATATATATATATATATATATATATATATATATATATGGGTCCACTTTTAAATCCCAAAATATCAACATCTCAAAACTTAAGATGCCAAACTCAAAATATCGAGATTTCAGTATCTCAAAACTTAAAAGTGGACCAAAAAAAAAAAGACACAGCTAAAATAATGTGTTTGCAGGGGGGGCAAGCCCCCCTGCACCCCCCACACCCCCCTACTCAAATATACTAACTCTGAGATTGCACTACAATGAAGAGAACGGTAACTGTTTCACTTACCATTGTCTTCACTGTACCACAATCTCGGAGTTGGTATATTTAAGTAGATGGGGTGGGGGTGCAGGGGGGCTTTCCCCCCTGCAAACACATTATTTTAGTTTTTTTTTTTTTTTTTTGGTCCACTTTTAAGTTGTGAGATACCTAAATCTCGATTTTTTGATTTCAGTATCTCAAAACTTGAGATTTTGGTATTTCCGGATTTAAAAGTGGACCCATATATGTGTGTGTGTGTGTGTGTGTGTGTGTGTGTGTGTGGAGATATATATATATATTTATATATATATATATATATATATATATATATATATATATATATATATATATATACACACTCACATACATGTATTTATGTATGTATAAGTTTATAATGAAGTTTGATCAAAATATAAAAACATTGAAAAATGCTCAGTGGTGATTACCATTAATCACTACTAAAATCACTGCAAAAAAGTAAGCACAATTGTAAACTAGTAGGTTATATATGTGCTTACACAATGTAAACCAAAGAAAAGCTCCCACACTCCAGGAAATTAAATACAATAAGCCCAGGGTCACATAAACTCAAAAAAAAAAAAAGCAAAAGCCTTTAAACTATGTAAGGGCCAATATAATGAACTTTGACAATTACATAATTAGACAAACTGTACCAGCAATGATAAACTACATGGATTTACCACTAGTTAAAATGTGTTTATTGATAACTCGTATAGCACTCATATCTCATTGAGTATTCTGAATGCTGGCATAAGCTTTGGAAACCACTTGTAATCATAGAATACCATCATTACTTTGAGGCAAGTTGCAGTACAGTGGCAAGTAGAATTGTTCCCTTTCCTGACTGTTATACAATCTCAGGGTTGGTATATATAATTAATAGTGATGTGGTTGGTGCAGGGGTGGCTTACCCTACTGCAAAAAGAAAAAAAAAAAAGACTTAAAAATACTAGTTTTCTTTCTTGTTTTAATTCTTTTACATTTCAACCTAAAATATTTGATACTGTATGGCTCATGGAATGTTACTTTCATGAAACTAATGCACACACACACACACACACACACACACACACACACACACACACACACACACACACACACACACACACACACACACACACACACAGACACACAGACACACACACACACACACACACACACACACACACTAGTTAGATAGACAGATAGATGTTTTTTTTTTCATAATCCCCTTCTGGCATACCAATATACCAAAAAAAGTTATTCCCTTAATAAGTGTCCAGGTTGTTCTTAAAAATATCTAAACTAGTGCTTGGTTTAATGTAATCTGATAGCCTATTCCATGCATCAGCTGTTCTCTCTGAGAAACAATTACTATACCTCTCGTTCATATAGACTCTTCTGCCTAGGTTGCCTGATGATTGTCTACTACATTTTGATAACCTTAAACATTCCCAGAGGTAGTTTTCTCTAAATGCCCTATATACCTAAATAAGGTTGCCTCTTAAATGTCTGTATGAGTCTTTCATAATTATTTAACTTTTCACATACATGGATGCCCTTGATATATTTACACTGGTTTTTTTTTTCCAATTTACTCATGCTTGTTTTTATATAAGGTTTCCATATTGTTATTCTGTACTCAAGTTTGGGTCTAATGTAACTAACAAACAACTATTTCTTCATTTCTGGTATCCTAGACTTTATAAATCTTTTTATATAAGCTATAGTTGTATAGCTATCATTAACCAATTGGTTGATATGATTAGAAAACCTCAGAGCTGGTTCCAATTAGTCTATAGTTTCAATCACTATGTACTATATTAAATATTCACTTTTCAATCTATGTCTCTTAATTATCATATGCTTACTTTTTGATATATTTATCAGCATATTTTCTCCTGTGCAGAAATGGTCAATTTTGTCAATTTTTTTACAGACATGCCCTATCTGTAACACATGTAATCAATTTATCCATGTTTAGTTCATCTGCATACAGACTGTAGAACACCTCAGATGAAAAAGATAGATCTTAAACATACAGCCTAAACAAGTATGGGTCAAAGATAAGTCCTGTGGGACACCCTGAGTGAAACCTTAAATTTCACCTGTCCAATTTCTGTATGATACTTGTTGTGTTCTATTTGTAAGCCATGCAATTAACCATCTTATGAGGATTACATCAAAACCTAGTAGTTCTAATTTATTGATCAGTCTTTTGTGTATGACCTCATCAAATGCCCAAGTTAAGTCTATATAAGTTACATTACAGCACATTTTTTTCATTTATAACTATTATTATACTGGTATAGAATTTTGTGTTGCATGTGGTTATAGATCTATTTTCAATGCACGTATGATGATATATGGTTTCAAGTCCCAGTCTCTCCAGTTCAGACAATAATTTATACAAAATAACCTTTCCCATTATGTTTCACAGCATGAAAGTAAACTTATGTGTCTATATGACTCTAGGTTTATCCTATTCCCCTTTTCCTTAAAGAAGGTATAACAAGTGCATGTTTCGAATCCTGAAGAATTTCTCTATACTTAAATGGTCTAGTGAATAACAAATATAATGGTACTGTAAATTCATGTTGAAGTGTTCTCAGGTCATTACTACCAATTCCATCTACTCCTTCTGCGTTGCTCAGGTCCAGTTTGAGTACTTCTTTTGCAAAATGATCTAATTTAATTTCAGTATCTGAAGTTACCTGGATGTTACTAGAACAATTAATCACCCCCTTTGTGGAGCCAAACTACATTGTATAGGATTTTGTAAATATATGTATAATCTGTATTGTCTGAGAACAAATTTTCGAATCTATACATAGTTTATCAGTTTCTGTGTCTTTACTTCTGCCACATCTTTGGTATCTATGAAATGGTTTCCTATTATATTCAGTATGTTTATATAAATATTTTATCATTTTATCTTGATTTTTGTCTCCTTCTCTGTTTAATTTGTCTGTCCAGCTTATTTCATTTTCAAAGTTATAGTTCAGCCTCTATCATTTCTTATATTTGTTTGTCTCTCATTTTAATCAAGTATCTTATTCCTATTAAAATATAGCCTCCTGACCCTGTCTTCCTAGATCCTGATGTTAAACATTTTCATTTTGCTTTCAAACAATTTTTCTTTCAAAATGTCCCACATTTGTTCTCTAGATTTCCCACTAAACACATCCGACCAATTAGGTTTACATAGTAATATCTTTGCTGCCATATAGTCAGCTATTAATCTTCTGTGTATTGGTTTAAGTCTCAGTTTTGCAGAATTATCTAGCAGTAATTTAACTTTTATAATCCTATGATCTCTGCACATCAGTGGTAGTAAAACATAACATGAAGTAAGTCATTTCCTTAGGATCACAATGTCTAGTATGTTCTATTCCCTGACAGGTTCTTTCATAATCTGAAGCATTTGTTGTTTTTGAAAATATGTTGTTAAATCAATATTAATCCAGTCTGTTTCTGGTAAATTTAAGTCCATAGTCCCTATAATTCTCCCCTCCAGTGTTTCAAGCAAGAAGTGTACAAAGTCTTCTAGTTCATCAGAACTTGTCATAATCACAGATCTCATAACAATCATTAATCCCTTATCCTAACACCTCCTTCTGATTTTTGTTAGAATGTCTGTTACAGTAAAACATTTATACCGTGACAGAACTGGTTTCCAGCCATTTTCCTTTAACCGTGTTTCACAAACAATAACAACATTGATCTTGTGAGAAAGCAGCAGATTCTCTAATTAAAGAACACATATTACTAATGCTCCTAACATTTACAACCATCAGGGATACATTAAATCTGTCAACTGTAAAATTTGCATCATGATAAACATCCGGTCTTGTGTTAGTCAAATATTGCAATATATCTGCTGCAATAATTCTGTTCCCTTTTCTTGAAAAAAACATACCATCCTGTCTAAACATATGTGCCAGAATTAGACTCAGATGCCCTACACATTTCCATTTTTTAAATGGGCCATTTTTTCATGTAACCCCCCCCCCCCATAAAATTAATTTGCACTGGCCTGACTCTACTTTCTGTATAAGTTTTGTGAAAAAGTACATCCTAATACTATTACAAACTATGCTATCAAAGAGGGTGGAAGAGTTTCCTGCTATCATCATAGAGTCCTTGTAGATAAGATTATTTGTACCAACATGAATAAAAACAGCCCCATACTTCCTTACATTAGGGCACTCTAAGGCCTATCTCACATCCTGTATGCTCCTGGGGATAGCACAATTTGATGTTCATTACCTTATCTGCTTAACTGAATCTCCAATTACAAGTGTATCATCTTTAACCAGATTTGAAGAATATCCAACTTTTAATTCATTAATATCTTCTCTGTCAATTGTTAGAAAGTAATGATATTAATCACCATTAGTCTCATTAAGCCCACTGTCACCATCACTTATTATATTTGCAAGATACAATTCTCATCCATCTGTCTTAGTACTTCCACAGATTGAGCCATGTTGTGAACCTTTGGCTTTCTCTTCTTTTTTCTAACACTAATGTTTCTCATAGATTCATAGGTAAGTACTGGGCTACCTGCCCTTCTCGACCATCTTAAGTCTAACCATTTTTCCTTTTTGTGCTCAAAATAACCTATCCCATTTGGTTATAGACTGGCTGTACCCATTCCACAGTCAATAATTACATATTAAAAATTAATTAATGAGAATAACTGTGATCATACCATAAGTAATATGAAGGGACCCATGTATGTGATAAATCATTTAGGAGCTGCCTCTGTCCAGTAGTCATACAGAGGGTAGTACTGGGGTAAATGTTCTGTTTCTCATCCATAGATCTAAGTCTTACCTGAATCTGGATAAGGATGAACTATGTGGAAGGGTACTCTGTTCCATAGTAGTGGTATCTTCTGCGGGGTATACCTGTGTCTCCAAACTATTCTGTTGATGTTGCACAAGAGGTTAAATCACTAGAGTGAGCCTTTCTGATGTCAGTTGACTTGGTATTCAGTAAAGCCATCAGTAATCAGTCAATCCAAGTACAGTTTTCATTTCTTTCTTTTCACCTGTCCCTTGTCTGTTTTTTCTACCTTCTCTGTTGGGAAAATGATACCCTTTTCTGTAAATTAAATATTTTCTGATAGGACAATGTTATAATTTCCTGTAATCAGTATGTTACATAACAAAGCAGTGTCCTTTTTAGTATTAATACTTTCCACAACACAGACATTAATCCATTTATTTATCGCCCTTGTTATTTTCTTTGAACTTCTTCCATTCTTTATTTTGTATTTTTTCTACATACTCTGAATCTTCAGATTGCTGAATACTTGTATCCTGAATTCCAAAGTTGTCATCGGTAGTGTCATGCTTATTAGGGTTGAGTGATCTTTACTAAAAGGAGACACTTTCTTTCCTAAATATGTTCTATCTGCGCCTTGCCTAATATTGTTTATCTCATCAACCCAGTCAGTAATATATGTCAACAGTTTTTCAAGCAGTGCTAATTGTACATTTGCAATCATCATCAATAAGTCTATTTTTACAACTAAAAATGGTAAGTAAATCACCTAACTTTTAATATAAGGAATACAGGGCACCAATGTTATCAGGTGTTACCCTTAAATATGCGTAGTATTTATCACAATATACAAGATACTTGTGCTTTAGCAAATCATTAATCCAGATTTAAGGAATCCATATTCAGCCGCAAATGAATAAAGAATTCTAAAAGAAAAGGATAACCAAAATGAGTTACCACAGAATTCACAGAGATTTTAAATCAACTTCTATGAGAAAAATCACACAAACAATAAACTAAATATTAAATTAAGTACACTAAGGTCATCACTCTGCCATATTGTACCAGTTGGGCTAGTCATATAAATGTTGGATTCCCAGTGCATCATGCCAAGTAATTTCTGTTTACTATTGCTTGCAGATGTACCTCTTTATAACAGCAAATATCAATAAATCATACACCAAGTCAGGATTGTTTAGATAAGCTTTGGATTGCCCTCGCTACAGTCTCTGTGAACTTATAGCTAACAAGGCCTCTTGGGATGGCAAGGGTTTGCCTGTGTAAAATCTCTTTCTAACAACCAATAATAACAATCAGACGTAGAACAGCAAAATATAAATTAAAATAAATCTTCCTGTCTACATGCATACAGTGAAAAACAAAGGTAAAAGTAAAATATAAATCCAAATAAATCTTCTCTTACAAGCTGTTGCATGGTTAATCACAAACCAACACAGGATCATTTAAGATAATCTCCAGATTGTCTTCTCTATAGTCTTTGTGAATTTATAGCTGCAGTAATTGTTTTATTCTTTGTTTTAGTGTTGGAACTTTTGACAGTTTGAACATTTGACATACACTCATATCTCTATATATAGATGTATATAGATATATATATATATATATATATATATATATATATATATATATATATGTGAGTCTATGTCAACTTTCAAACTGTCAAAAGTTCAAATCCTAAGGCATAGAGTTAAACTGTTTGAATCACAAGGATTCAAATACATATGATTTTGAATCACAAAGATTTGAAGCAAAACAAAAAATATTTTTTGCAGAGGGGCAGCTTGCCCACCCATACCCCCTGCTAATTTTATACACCATCTCTCAGATCAGACTACAGTGGAGAAAGGGCAAATTTCATGATCGCCACTGTACCATAATCCTTTGTAGCTAAATAGTGGCAACATTTGAAACTTACATTTTCAAAATCTGTGACCAATAATAGAAATGTTCGAACTCTCAAAAGTTTGATTGGAGGCTATATGTATCCATATCTGCATTTCTGTTTCTGTCTATAGCTATATCTTTATCTTTATCTATCTCACTAGCTAGGGAGCTATATATACATATATATATATATATATATATATATATATATATATATATATATACATATATATATATATATATATATATATATATATATATATATATATATATATATATATATATATATATACATATATATATATATATATATATATATATATATATATATATATGGGAATGAGTGTACTAAGGATGGACATGTCAAAGAAGACATGTAGTTAAGACAAATAAAGACTAATATACTTGGATGTGAGGGAGGTTTTACTTTGGTTCCTGAAAATTATTGCATGGCAGGAAGCTAGAAAAATGGGGAACAGAATTTGGTGACAGAATCTGATAACATGAAAATTTACAGTAATTGTGTGTTCCAAAAGAATGAGAGGTTTCTTTAGGGTACAGGGTGAAAATAGTTGTGGATCATGGCAGTGAATTATTTGCTGAAGGAGGGAGGGGACAAATAAGAAGCATGTTTCATCTTAGACTATAATAGAGGAACGTCCTGTCTTGACTTACTTCTATTAAGGAGCAGACCAAAAGAGGAGCGGACAAGGATAAGTTTTAGAAAGGAAATGCGACCCCAACTTTAAATGAAGACAGTGAGTGAATATAAAAATGATGTAGTGCATGGTAGCTTACAGGTTGTGATGGTCAGACTGAAAGATAGACTGAAAGGTATGGGGAAGTACTGAGAAGATATTTTTTAATGTCATTCGTGTGTTAACTCGGTAAAACCACTGGGTACATTTGTCCATTTTCTGGGGCAACCCAGGAGTATTGCTTGCTTAAGTGACTTGCTCTGAGTCACAAAGTGAGCAAATGGGGTGGAAGAAATCAAACTCTGTTCCTTGGGTACAGGGAGAAGCTCATTAACAGTTTTGAGCCTTATGACAAATATCGATGGGTAATTTCTTATGGTTTCTTCTGCCAGCCTGATTGATATGGGCATCCTGAGACAGTGTAGCAACTGCCTCATGTACATGGGCAACCATTTACTACTACCACCTAAGGACACAATTTGTGAGAGAAGCAATTACATTAAGAACCTACAGTCTATGCTCTCTCCCTCACAAGCCAGTATATCTGGCACTGATAAGGTTATCAACACAATCACTATACCTCAAACACCACCCACAACTACACAACACACACCCACATATGTGGAGGTTCTCAACAAAAACAAACCCAAACAAAGGAGACCTCAGAGGCAAAAACACATGCAAACTCTATAACCTTCCACACCACATACCATGCATAGTCCACACACCTGTGTCTCACAACCATTAAGGCCTAACCATAAACCCAACGTATTAGTCTTAGTCACCAGGTTGGATAAGGAGAAAGTCACGGTTAGTTGTTTGTCAGGTGCCAAAATCTGCCATATCACACATGCACTCAAATGTCTCAACAGCAAGTACTGTTATGACTCTGTCATAGTCCAGGTTGGCATGAACAACCTGAGATGTACCTCCCTGGACTATATCAAGAGAGACATGATTGAGCTCGCTGAATATGTGTCCTGGGCAGGTATGTCCCTAGCCTTAAGCAGCATTCTACCATCACCCAGACTGATACCTCAATATGAACAGAAAATGATTGCCTTTAACAATTGGCTTAGTTTCTGGTGTCATTCCAGGGGATCCAGTACCTGACAGTCTTGAAAGATATGATCGACAGGCCATGATGCTTTGCTAGAGATTGCCTGCATCTCTCTCACTTTGGCTTCAGAATTCCGGCAAAGGCCCTTGCTTCCCCCATAGTGCCTTTTTTAGGAAAAGTGATGAGGTTGATACTACCAACATAAAAATTGAACAAAACACAAATTAAAGGTCTTACTACTAAATGCTAGGAGTCTAAACATGAATCTGTCCTCATTGCAAGCATTTTAACCCTAGAAGATGCTTAAATTTGTGCAGTCACAGAAACCTGATTCAAAAGTGTGGAGAGTACCCTAGCCTTACCTGGTTTCTCATCCTATCATACATTCAGACCCCAAACTATGGGCAGTAAAGCCAAAAGAGGTGGAGTTTCAATATATATTAAAGACACACACACACCTCCAGACTGGTCAAACAGTATGATGCACAGGAGACACTCCAGGTGCAGTTAACCATTAATAAGACCCCTATTCAAATCATAGTTACCTAGAGGCCCCCAAATGTGACTCAAGATGCCCACTCCACCTATCTGGACATCTTCGAATCTAGCAAGATTCAATTCTTTACCCTGATCCTGGGTGACTTTAATTACCCAACCATAGACTGGAAAAACTACTCATGCCAGAACACAAATGCCCAGAGATTCCTCAATTTTATCAATGTAAATGCCTTGGGACAGCTAGTCAATACCCCCACAAGGGGTGATAATATCTTGGACTTGGCATTAACTAACATGAGTAACCACTGTAGCACCCCTACAGTATCATCCTCGCTGGTAAGATCTGACCATAAAGTGGTCACTTTGAAAGCCATTATCTCCCCTGACCCCCCTTCAGCTAGGGTCAAACTTAAAAACTTCTCCAAAGTTGATTACAACCTCCTGAGGGATGGTATAAATAGCTTCACAGCCCCATCCCCCTCTGTAGGAACTAGCACCAATGTCCAAATCTATACCAAAGTACTATACGAGCATTTATATAGATACATGGAATCAGGAATACCCAACAGGACAAAATCATCCTCTGCAAAGAAGAGTTAACCTGTCTGGTGGACATATGCAATAAATAAACTATATAACAAAAAGAAAAAATTGCTGTCCAGGACCGAGAAGGAGCAGGTGCCCAATTGGAAACATTCTCTCCTTAGCCTGAACAAGTAAATAAGAGCAATAGTGAAATCCTCTAAAGCCAGCTTCGAGTCCAAACTGGTCACATATACTAGAGACAATCATAAGGCCTTCTTTACATATGTCCGCAATCTCAAAGGAAGCACCCAGATCTGTTCAGAACTGGTGGTAAAGGACACAGCATACACAAATGCAGATATAGCCAACCTACTGGCTGACAGATTCAGCAAAAACTTCATCCCTGCCCCCATCAATAAATCAGGACATTGCTAGTAATTGCCCCCCTCCCCTTATCTCTAAGCAACAGGTCATCACTGCCCTCTCAAAGGCAAAAAATACAGCCTTCACAGGACCCAATAACATCCCAGGCAATATTCTACATAGGATTAGGCATGAAGTTGCAGTACCATTAGTCAACCTGTTCAACCAAAGCCTAAGTATTGGCTTTGTCCCAGCTGAGTGGAGGACAGCCACTGTCTTCCCTTTACACAAAGGTGGAGCATCCACCGATCTGGGAAATCATAGACCCATCCAGCCTAACTAGCCTGATCTGCAAGGCCATGGAATGGATTATCATGGACCTCATTAACAGGGACATTGGCAACCTCCAAACACTCGAACCCACACAGTTTGGCTTTATCAATGGGGGGGTCATGTCTGTTAAATCTGATTGACTTCTTTGAGACGGTCACTAAAGCCATGGATGAGGGGAAGACACCGCCTACCTTGACCTGGCAAAAGCCTTTGACACTATTCCCCACTCGGGCATAATAGATAAACTCTCTCAACTAGGCATCAGTTCATATGTTACCAGATATGTAGCAAACTGGTTCACTGATAGAACCCATCAAATCAAAATAGGAGAAGCCACCTCAAGCAGTAGACCCGTAACGAGTGACGTACCCCAGGGATCAGTCTTGGTGCCTCTGTTATTTGGGCTATACTTCTCTGAGGTGCAGACCAAAACTAGTGGCCTATGGCTGACCAAGTTTGCAGATGACTCCAAAGTGGGTTTGGTCATCAATTCCCCAAGTGATGTGGACGTCTTCCAAGAAGGTATCACCCAAACAAATGACTAGTGCCAGAAACATGGCCTCAAGTTGAATGCCAAAGAATGCACCATCATAACCTTTGAGGAGAGTGACATCACCATGTTATCACATTAATAACAGTATCCTAACCACTCAATCAGTTGTAAGGGATGTGAGCACCCAGGTTGAGAGCAACCTGACTTTTGACCACTGTGTTGCTTCCGCTGCACGGAAAGATTTCTACATGGCCCACCTCATAAGTAAGGGTATGTCATCCAGGGACAAGGAGGTCATAACATGCCTGTATTCTCCCTTATACGGCCAATTATTGAGTACAATGCCTCCTTCGGCATGTACCTCACAAAGCACATGCAGCAGCTGGAGAGACCACAGACATTCCTCACCGGGAGAATCCAGGGCCTCAAATATCTAACCTACACACATAGGCTAAAAGCCCTGTCCCTCTACTCAGTTTCATACAGACTCCTCAGAGGTGATGGCTGTCTGGAATACAAAGCAATCTCAAACCCCACCTTGATGGAGTTGCTGCATATCCGCAAGTCATGCACCACTCGAGTAACCCACCCACGTGATCTCAACCAGGTCTGTGACATCAGTAGGACTTGGTGGGACAGATTTGCATCCCAGAGACTCCCTCTTCTGTTGAATAGACTCCCTCTCCATGTAAAGCAGAGTATCTCATTATCCCTTTTTAAGCGCAACCTGGATAACTGGATGGGAAACAGAAAATACACCACTGGGATTCTACCTATGCCCTGCTGGACAGGGGATTTGGGTGCTGACTTGTCTAAACATGGGCCAAACTCCTGACTAGGCTTATAAGGGCCTCTGGGCCATTATGTAAATGAAGGAAACATTTACTATATGTAGGATTCAGGGAGCAATGGTTAATTTGTTCTGGTCAGACTGCATCATTTTTACTTTATTTTATTGAGTTATTTATTGTTGTAAGTGGTTTTGTGTACGGTTGACATTACATTCCCTCCAGACCTAATCTCTGATGGGCATCCATTGCTTTGATGTACATGCTTGCCATAGAGCAACTCTTTTTTTTTTTTTTCGGTGGAGTATGTACAAAATGTTAAGGAAAGATGAATTTAAAAATTGTACAACTTCATAGTTTCACCAAGTGAAGCCACCTATAAATCAGGCAAGTTTGTAAGGCTCTTTGTTCATGTACAAAGAACTCTGCAACAGTTTTCCAGTTTTTCTACTGAATCCACTGCCATAAAATGAAGGTAAGGCTATCTTCCTGATTTCCAGTACTTGTGTTTGCTGTATACAGTAATCACAATAGTCTCACCTTCTATAACCACATCACAACAACAGTCAGGAAATCCTTCTATGTGGCACACCTCATCACTAAGGGCTTTTCATCCAGAAAAAAGGAGGTCATTGTCCCACTGTACTCATCCCTCATTAGACCCATTATAGAATACAACGCCCCATTTGGTATGTACCTCTCAAGACATCTGCAACAACTGGAAAGGCCGCAGAAATACCTCACTAAAAGAATCACAGGCCTAAAGCAGTTGCCCTATGCTGACCACCTTAAAAAACTCCAGTTATACTCTGTCGCATATCGTCTACTCAAAGGCAATCTCTGCTTAACTTACAAGGCTATGTCAAACCCAGAGCTGTTGGACATGCTACACTTAAAAAAAAATCCCAATCCCTCAGAGCCACATGCGCCAGGGATCTAAACCTTGTCATCACAATAAAGAAAACATGTTGGAGGGATAGGTTCTTGAACCAGAGACTCCCCAGACTCTGGAATAGATTGCCCATATATGTCAAGCAGAGTGCCTCTTTGGCCATCTTCAAAAGGAACCTTGACGATTGGATGGGAGAAAGGAAATTCACCCCGGAGATCACATCAGTCGCCCTGCTAGACAGGTGTCCATGGAAGTAAATAATGTGGGAAGAAATAGCCAGGGAATTGTTATGGCTAGGCTTGTATAGACCCTGGGGCTGATAGCCTAGTACCAACCTATGAATCTATGAACTTCTGTTTTTGTGAATTTTGAAAGTATCTATTTAATTTTGTGGAAAAATAGTCATTTTCTGTTTGTTGACTTTCCAAGTTTGTGTGCCTCCAAATCTCTTTGCAGAAGGGTGAATTAGCCAAGAACTTAGTTGTCTGGTAGTTGTTTCTTGCTTAAACTGTACTTGGGAGTTGCTTTTGCTGTGCTTTTACATTAAGAAATTCTAGGTTCATTCATTTTTCAAGCTTTTGTCATCTGCTATATATCAGTAATGGCAGTTAGCAGTGCTCTGTATAGTAGCAAATGCTTAGACACCAAAATTTCCCTGTAAAGTTTGGATTAGATCTGAAACCTGTTAGACTCTGTGGTATTATGCTGAAATAAGCTTAGAGCAGCAAGCCAGTGAATCATATAGCACTACCATATCCTAACATCATTTAATATCTTTCCCTTAACTGTAGAAACTAGTTTGTGTATCAAATAGCACTACCATATCGTAGCATGATATAACATCTTGCATGTAACCCCAGAAACTACCATAGAAGACCCCTGTTAAAACCCAATCCTTAATCTTAAACAGCCCACCCTATAACAGTACTGGACAACATGGATATGTAAGTTCCAAATGTCTCTAGGGCCAGCTTCATAGATTTGGACATCCTAAAGCAATCATATGATCATGGGATCATAGGCATACTTCTTAACTGTACAGATTTTCATAGAATGTCCAGATTTTTGCCTCATATTTTTGGTGTGTGCCTCCTAAAATCTGTACTTTTCTGGCAAATAGTTGAGTATTGAAGTCATTAAATAATGACAAACATTTGAGTTTAAGACTCCACATTCTTCAGAAAATTTATGTTAATGCAAAACCTATTATTCAATCAACTTTCTAAGTTTGTCCCTATTTGCCCCCATCATTTTAGGCTTTGTCCAGATTTTTTGCTCTAAGAGGTTGAGAGGTATGTTCATAGGAGATTACTAGGCTATCGATCTGGAGGTCATTTTAATCCTAGCCATTTCATCCCAATGTGATACCACAGAATGCTGGTTAGTACCCAAGATTGCATTTAGTGATGACTGCCCATGTCCAGGAGGTAGCAATTGTCTGATGTTCTCAGACAACCAGTTAATCACTAAAGAAAATAATACTATATGTGAGAGATGTAAATGCATAACTTCATTGGAAGCAAACATTTCACATGCAAATTAAGTTTTCAGGAATAACCGCACTACATACCACACACACACACACACACACACACACACACACACACACACACACACACACACACACACACACGCGTGCACACACACACACACACACACACACACACACACACACACACACACACACACACACACACACATTGCTCACAACACGCACAGATTATGTTGTGTTGAGGTGCTTAAAAGAAACATTCCCAAATCTCAAAGACCTCCAAAACCACCTAATTGCAACACTGCTCCCAGTAATCACTAACATATACCAAAAGCAACACCAGACATCTCATAAAGTCTACAACCAGTGGTCCCCCAACATCAAAGCCTATAAGGCAAGCTTATATTTGGCTTAATACTCTAGTCATAGTGGACTCCATTGTGTAGCACACAGATGCCCCACTCACCAGGTTAGACAAGTGGAAGATACTAGTTAAGTCCCTACCTGGAGCCAGGATCCACAAGGTCATGCATGCTTTCTAGATACTGAAATCTAGGTACCAATATGATTCTTTCACAGTCCATGTGGATGTAAATAACCTGACACATACCTCACTGGACTATATGAAAAGAGGCATAATAGATTTCTCAGGATATGTGTCACAGATAGGTATGAACCTTGTATTGATTAGCATTCTATCTTCACTAAGGTTGATGCCACAGTATGAACATAAAATGATTGATTTTAATAATTGGCTTAGTTTCTGGCATCATTCCAGGGGAATGCAGTATGTCTCAGCATGCGAGGACATGGTTAAAACTCTACATTGTTTTGCCAAGGATGGTCTGCACCTGTCCCCACTAGGCTTTTGGATATTGGCTAAAATGTATCCACCCCATTACAGCCTGTTTTAGGTAATACCAAAAAGGCAAAGCTACCAACATAGTGAAAAAGTCTACAAGCAACTTTAAAGTGTTACTGCTCAATGCTGGAAGCCTAAACAAAAAACTATGCACCCTTCAAGCCCTCCTCACTCTGGAGAATGCAGACATCTGTGTTGTGACAGTGACTTGGTTTAAAGTCATAGAAAGTACTCCAGGAGTACAAGGCTACACTACCTTCTGTGCATTTAGACTAACAACCTCACAGACCTAGAACAAGGGTGGAGGTGTCTCCATCTACATTAGCAACAAACATACATCCAGGTTGGTTAAAGAGGATGAAACTATGAAGCTCGTCCATGTGCAAGTCACCATAGATAAGTGCCCTCAACATATCGTGGATAGCTATCCAGGTCACCATCTTTGCCCATAGAGCCTTGTAAGTCTTACTTAAAGTTACTACAGACATTCACCATCCAACCTATTCCTCTATAGACTGGGAAACATACACTGCCTCAAACTCACAGGCATAATGCTTCCGGGACTCTCGTTTGCACAAACACCCTGGAACAGGCAGAGAAGGCCCCGACCATACTGGATTTGATACTCACCGACATAGGACAAATTGTACTCCCGCCATGTCACATCCTCACTTTTCAGGTTGGATCACAAAGCTTTCTCATTTGAAGTAAAAATCAACCCACAAAATCCAGCTAAACCAGTAACAGTTAGGAACTATTCAAAGGCAAATTACATCCTATTAAATAACAGTTTCTCAAAATTCAAAGCTTCCCCCAACCATAAGACCACAGCTACCATATTTCTTGGTAAATAAGACCTAACTAGAGAATAAGGCCTAGTATGATTTTCCAGGGTGGTCATGATATAAGCCCTACCCCAAAAATAATCCCCAGTTAAGATCGTCAACAACACATGATGGAATGTGTTGAATTATAAAATAATATTATTGACACCCGTTGACTGAGGTTATCGTACTCTGCTCACCATTCTTGGACCATTCGGACACCTAACTTCTTCTCTTTGCAGAAAGTCATAAGATTCTTTCCCTGGGAGTCCTCCATGATTCTTACTGTAACCCTAATCATCACTCACACTTGACGGTTGAGATCCTTGGCCCATAAACACTGGCAGGTGTACTTTGATTAGTCAAAGTACAGACAACGGGCATAAAGCGTGTACACTTGACAACGAACGGCTGTGGTTGTGTCTTCTTAACTATTGCCATTTTGTGTTGCCACTCCGGTGTCATAAGTCTTCAATTAACCCCCCCCCCCCAGACAAGATGACTGCAAAAAGAAAGAGTTATTCTGTGAAGTACAAGAAAGGAATCATGGAGGACTCCCGGGGAAAAAATCTGAGGGCTTTCTACAAAAAGAAGAAGTTAGATCTCTATATGGTCCAAAAATGGCATGCAGCGTATGGTAACCTCAGTCAACAGGCCAACGAGGGAAATGCTAAGAAGTGCAAATGTGGATCAGGTCAGCAACCATTATTTTCTGAGCTGGAAGACATCATCTGTGAATGGATTGCTAACAGGAGAGCAAAGGCTTTGGTTGTATGCAGGGCTGATAGTCAAGCATTTGCTTTTGTAATGGCACTACAATTAGAAATATCCCCAGAAGAATTCAAAGCATCACAACACTGGCTGGCTGGCTTCCTTCAGTGATATGAACTGTCCCTAAGAAGATCAACAACACTGTTCAAGCTGGAAGATACTGAAGTTATTAAACATGCACTTGCATTCAAGTCCTTTGGTGATGGCATTGACTTTTCTAAATACCAGCTCTCCAACATGATTGCTATGGATGAAACTGCAGTGTTTATAGGCCAAGGATCTCAAACAACAATTAATCAGAGGGGTGCCTCATCAATCTACATTCCCTCCACTGGTTACGAGAATGCACGTGTTACCTGTATTTTGGCAATTCATCTAGATGGAAAGAAAAGCCTACCTCTAATCATTAGTAAGGGCAAGAAAGATAAGATTGAACATGTTTCAGGCATTTACATTTCTGAAACCGAAAACGCCTGGTGCACACAAGCAGTTATAAGGAAGTGTGTCGATGTAATGCTGCCACTTGTTTTGCAAGGTAGCAAAAGAGGTCTGCTAATCTGGGATTCAGTCAGCACTCACCGTGCTAAAGACATGAAGGAATTCCTTGCATGGAGAAGAATAGATCAAATAATGATTCTCACAAACAAGCCATTCAAGGACCATTTGCACATGGAACTCAATGACTACATTGAAAATAGAATGGAGAGAAATCAGCATGGAAACTTTGTGAAGCCTAGCCTGCAAGAGGTCGTGACTTGGGTGAAACATTTATGGGATAAAAAACAGCTGTGTTGCCAATGCACTATGAGTAGGCTGCTTGGACAAGCAGTGCTCATTTAAGGAGAGCTCTATTGCTAGGCATTACAGATTGGGGCCAATGGTTCTACAGGAAATGAAGTCACAAGAAATTCAGGCCAGAATTCAGGGGTTGAAGACTTATGATAATGTTCCAGAAGAAGAAGGCATGACTGTATTCGAATATGAAATGCTTCTTCTTTCAGTTTTATTCCCCTCCTCCAATGAGATTTTTCTGCACTTTTTGTTAAGCATGAAATATTGCATTGTGAATGCCAAGGTGTAAACATTCTGAAGTTGAAATGTTTGTTGCACTGTTTATGTAGAATTCTCACACAATTGTTAACGCGTTACTTAGAACAGTTGCCCAATAACAGAAAAGTACCAAATAAATGTCAATTTCTGTACATGAATAAATGTTGATTTGTGTACATGAATAAATGTCGATTTTTGTACATGAATAAATGAATAAATGTAGATTGTTGCATGGGAGGGGTAAATAAGGCATCCCTTGATAATAAGCCCTAATGTGTATTTCAGCGGGGGAAAGAGTATAAGAACCAGTCTTATTTTTGAGGAAATATGGTACTTATGAAAAATTATTTGAGGTGCCTTTATACATTCATCTGAATGGCTGCATACAGGCTTCCATACCTACCAGAAATAAACCCAAAATAAACACTAAAAACAAACCCCAATGGTGGAATCCTTATCTAAACAGGGTATATAATAAAAGAAGGAAACTCATGGGCAAAATCAAGAAGAACAATTCACTTAAAGAAAAGTACTCTCTTACACAACTAAACAAGAAAGACAGAGGCCTAATTAAGTCCATCAAGGCCAACTATGAGCTCAGGATAGCATCACAAGTTAACCACAATGGGAAGGCTTTCTTCATCTATGTCTGGAACCTTATAGGTGACACACAACAGTGTGCTGAACTGGTAGTGAATGGTACTACCTTCAACAATCAGGGTGAGATAGCAAATCCACTGGCTGATAAATTCATCTCAGACTTAACCCCCCCCCCCCCCGCCCACCTCCTTCATGGGTCCTGACAGCATCTCCTTTTGCCTACTGAACAGTCAAAGGCATGACCTATTATGATCACTTGAGGGACTCTTCAACTACAGCCTTGAAACAGGCAACATTCCAAGTGAATGAAGGACTGCAACAGTAATTTCCCTCCACAATGGCAGACCATCAGCTGATCCAGGGAACTTCAGATCCATCAGTCTAACAAGCCTAATATGCAAAACCACACAACAAATTATGATGGAAATATTAAACAAGGGCATTGACAACCTACACACACTAGACCCATTCCAATTTGGCTTTGTTAAGTGAAGCTCATGACTGCTTAACCTGGTAGACTTCTTTGAGAGATTCATCATGGCAATGGATGAGGCTAAAACAGTGCATACTGCTTATCTTGATCTGGCTAAGGCATCCGATACAATACCGCACTCAGGCATTGTTGGTAAGCTCTCTGAGCTAGGTGTAAATCCTTATATAACTCACTAGCCTGCCAGCTGGCTCACAGAAAGGATCCAAGAAGCCAGGACTAGTGAGACCACATCAACCAAGAGACCAGTCACCAGTGGAGTACCCCAGGGCTCCGTGCTGGGCCCACTCCTGTTTAGCATCTACTCAGAGCTAATATTCAAGGCCTCTGGCTCACCAAGTTTGCAGATGACTGTAAACTGGAAGCTATTATTGATTCTCCCCAAGACACCAACATCTTGCAAGTGTGTTTAACACAGGCAAATGATGGGTGCCAAAGCCATGGCCTAAAACTCAATGCCAAAAGATTTATTATAATGTCCTTTGGGAATCTGTCAACCCAAGTTAATTACTCCAGCAATAAAATGCCACAAAGAGTCGACCCAGTAGTAAGGAATCTGGGTAGCCAAGATAATAAGAAAATCATTCTATGTCACACAACTCATAGGTAGGGGTATGGTATCCAGGTCCAAGGAAGTTATAATACCATTCTACTCAGCCCTTATCAAACCTACCATTGAATACAATGCCTCCTTCAGCATGTATCTAACCAGACATTTGCAACAGCTGGAACCCCCACAAAAGTTTCTCACTAGAAGAATTCAAAGCATGAATAGCATGTTGTACATTGAACACCTAAAGCCTCTGTTTTTGTATTCACTCTCCTACAGGCTGCTATTGAGGGATCTTTGCCTAGCTTACAGGGCTTCATCAAACCCAGTCCTGATGGATCTGTTGCATAGACAAACAGTACCAGAAGCACTAGATCCAGAGATCTGAGCATCACTTGAGACATAAACAGAACATGCTGGAGAGACAGGGGATATGTGTCAGAAAGGATCCCTGCACTATGGAATTGGCTCCCCATCAGGGTAAAGCAGACTTCTTCCTTAATCCTATTCAAAAGAAACCTTGACAATTGGATGGGAAATTTTTATTTTACCCCTTGTCTGGCCCCCATGTCCCATATGGACATAGGTCATCAATAAAAAAACGTATTATCCTAAGCAATACCCCCACACACAGATCCTTAGTTACATCCCTAGTAACTTGCCTCCCTCCCCACATATAGATGCACATGATACTCAGGACCCAAATGGTTTGGGATAAGTGGGTAGGCCTGTAAGGGCCCTAATGGTCGTTAGCCTAATAACATTATATGAACCTTTGAAGTGGTAAATACTTTAGTGTGCTCCAATTACACTTTGTATGTAACTGTCAATTGTTTCTAAGTCAAAATACTAATTAGGAAATACTTAATTAAACACGACACCTCTGCTGATTTGCTTTGCTGCCATTTTATATATTTTTGGTGATAATCACTAAAGGAAATAGGATAGATACCAGAAGTGCTGATGTTGTTGACTTTACATTTTATCCAAGTCTAATCTCTGTTGATCATCCATTGTTTTGATGTAAATGTTAGCCAATCAGCAGACTTTTTTTTTTTTTTTTTTTTTTTGGGGAGGGAGATATTGGTGTGTTAAAATTGTTAAAGGAAAGCTGTATTAAAGGAGTGCACAGTATCACCAAATAGGGTTTCAAATACAGTGTACATGTAACTTTTAAATGTTTGTAGATAATGCTTCTTAGAACACACCAAATTAAATGTAACGGCTTGATTGATTTTGTTTTCCTGTCATTTTATACAGGTTGGGTGATGATCACTAAAGAAATTAGGAAAGATACCAGAGGTAATGATCAGGCAAGATCTTGTAGGTGTACTTTTTTACACATTTGTTTAGTGGGGAAGTTTATAATTTGAGTTTGGCCATATAACTGTATTGGTAGAATTAGTGGCTTAGAGTGAGTGGAGTTATTTTGGTTATGCCCGTCTCTGTTTGCATCACCTAATATAATTATATTGTGGATATAAAACATCCCCCACTACACGAAGCACGCTACTTATAAGAAGAAACTTACTGACCAGAAAACAAACATTTATTAACTAATATTATTTAATAATATTTTGCACTATAAGACATTGCAAGTTTAATTTTTTTATTTAAGACTATGTGCTAGAAGGAGCTTAATTCCTTAGTTGATTGCCTCATTATCCGTTTACTTAGTGCGTGACTCTGAAAAGCTACTTAATCAGACAGCGCTTTTTGGCTTTTCCAAAAAACAGACTCTTATAATTGGTTAACATGGTTAACAAATACATAATGAAAATAAACAATCATATCAGCATAAGTGGAGATACATATATACTACTATGCTGCACATATGAAACACTGGTGAGCTTTGGTCATTATGTAATGCTAACTTACACTGGTAGTGCATTGCAGTAGAATGACCTATCTCAACTGTCTCCCCACCACAAGAGTGAAATCCAGCAAAACAATGCCTGAACAACACCAACATAACTGTGATTCAAAATTAAAATCAGATACATCCTAAAATTAGCCAGTACAGGGTACATCAATCCCTACATACCGCTACATCGGCAATCTCTAAACGTGCTGCTTCTACAGATTAAGGGAAATCTCAAGACTATACCTGAGAGTCTTTTAGTTTGATAATAACACCTTATTATAGTCTTGAAAAATGATGGACACCAATATTCACCACAAACAGACAATAGTAAGGAGTTAAGCAGTGAACAAGTGGAAATAAAAACATTCAGTTCTAAATAACACACACACACACACACACACACACACACACACACACACACACACACACACACACACACACACACACTCTTTTCTGTTTGGTTGTGGAAAATAATGTACATTATATGCTGCCATTGCATATAACAATATGTGGAGTGGTCCCACAAGTGTACTTTTCCATTAATTATATATACCTAATATTGAAAAGAATAACTTCTTGCCAAGTACTTTATTAGATCATTGAGATCGTTTACAGACTGAAAGGGTTTGGCGTATCCACCTTCTAAAGGAATTGTTGTCATAAGGATTCATGCCTCACTGTGATCTTTCTCCAGAAATGAACTTTGTATCTGCAACTGCAAGGATCAAGAGCAGGAGACCTACAGCTTGTCACTGTATGGCTGACCAACACTCAGGATGTCATCACTGAAAGGTTGTCTGCATCTTGTCATAGCTGTTAGACTTGGAGAGGAGTAAGAAGGTGAGTGTTGCATTTTCCTCACTCCTTCCTTCTTCACCAAGGTAGTATAGTCTTGCAGTTGGCGTATATATATATATATATATATATATATATATATATATATATATATATATATATATGTTTGCATCAGTAACAACCACTTGAGCAAATATAAAAAGTGTAGTCTTTTTACATCAAATCTAAAAAGATCAAAGCATCAAAAAGATTAAAAAAGAGAAGCCCTCTGCTCCCTACACCATAATTATCTATATGAACTCCAAGTTTGCACAACAGCTGGGTTAGGGCAAATTCCCAGAACTCATTGTTCCGGGATCTCTCATGGAAAGCAGAAAGCAGATGAAAGACTGAAAGCCAAGCCTGTAAGAGCATTCACTCTTATTAGCATTCTTGCTTACAGACTGCAGCTATATGTCCATGTCTGTGTGTGCATGTGTGTTTACATATATACTGTGATGCCCGTGCACTGGCCCTGTAATCAGGGAGCCTCAATCCTTCAGTAATCAGGGAGCCGCAATCCTTACCACTAGCACCAGTGAGGGGCATGCACATTGGGAAGGATAACAAGTACACACACAGTAAAGTACAATTTCCCTTAAGAGCTTACAGAGATCACAGTCAGTCTGGGGCTTGTTTCTCCCTTTCTCTCTAGATCCCCAATAAGACTCACCACTGGCACAGCTATAGGGTACAGATCTCATCTGAGTTATCAAGCCAAGACCTCCAGTACCCTCTCTATCCAACCAGCGCTTCATGTCACTGCCCAAGTAGCTGACACACACTTTGAGATATGAATTATATACAAACACACAGACACTCCTGGGGAAGGCTGGCACACAGCTATGCCCTCTCCTACTCAGACTATAAGGTAGAAATCACTGCCACCAACCACTACTTATCAGCTACTATAAAGCCCTTTCCAAAGGGTGACCAATTCTACTGTGTGCTATTACTGTTATCCAAATAGTAAGTGTAACCCAGGGGTATGGCTATTGGAGTGGCTTATACAGTATCACCAGATACATGCAAGTACTCTGAGAGCTTAAATTATCTCTACACAAAACAGCCACAGTTGAAAGGCTTAAAAATATTTAATAATAAATAATAAAAATACAAGACAATACTCAACAATTCAGCACAATACTAATAGAGAGTTCAGAAATCACAGGGAAATACTTTAAAACAATAGTGCAGGATAGACATAAATATAGAATACACCTAGACGAATCTAGTTATATTTCTATCTCTAAGAGAAATACTAAGATATAAATACCTTTATTTACAGAGAAAAGCACAGTGCTGGTGAGTTGTTAACAGGTCTGAAGACAAATACAAAAATGCTCAATCTTTCAGTCTGAGAAAATCTTAAATTGATAGTACACATTACTGCTGAGTCATTTCAGAGTACATCATTCTTGACACTTCTACTTAGGTTTCCCAGGCTCATATAACTTAAAATATTAACATGTATTTTTATAATCTGCACCTGCCAGGAAGCCACAGCAATAAAAGACACTTTACATGTAAAACCTAGTAATTATCTCTGTCTTAGAATAACAGAAAGTATTTCCTATCCCATACATCTTGTCTCCTTGCTTAAGATCAGTCATAAAATGCTTTACTCATCGGCTTTCTTCCAGCAGGGTGCACTGTGGTTAATATTTTGAATCTCAGAACATAACAGTTTTCTTACATTTGTTACACAAGCCTGTGGATCATATTAATATTTACAATGACATAGAATTATTTATGAAATTCTATCTGGTTGAGCTGGCAGCCCCTCAGTTTTTCACATACATATATCTATCTATCTCTCTCTCTCTCTATATATATATATATATATATATATATATATATATATATATATACATATATATATATATATATATATATATATATATATATATATATATATATATATATATAGTTGAATACCCACTTCATCAAGTGAGTTTTCTGCCTGGGAAATTTAACAAAATGTGTTTTGCTAAACACACTTTTCTTCAAATACTAGTCACTGAATGTTGCTGGATGGACTGTGTGTGAATAAGATAAATGTCGGAATGGTTGGACACTGCTGGTGTCTGTGTGTGTTTGTATGCACCTGTTTAAGGGTTAGGGTTAGTGCAAGGGATGCGAAAGGGGATAGATTTAGTGTTGTGTATGTAATGTGTGTCTGAGTGTCCTGTTTGGTGATAATGTTATGGAAGGGATTTTTTTCTAAGGTAAAGTGTAGGGGTTAGTGGCAGGGTTTGTGATAAGATTTTCATGCATTTGTATGATGGGACAGAGGACATCACCTATTTCATGTGTATTGAAGGTGAACTTTAGCATATATTGCATGTTCAATATGATTACTTTAACAAATTTTGGGTTTAAAGAAGCAAAGATTTGTGTGCATGACAGGTGTAATATGCTGTGAAAAGCTATTGTTTTGCTGCAGCGTAATGAGGAACTTTCAAAATGGTTGTTGCTATGCATCTATGTGCAGGCAGCTATAGTTTTGTTAGAATAACAAAAGTGGGCAGAGGTAAAACTCCCTGCCTAGGAGGTACAGTTTGATTCCCCTTGCAAAACATCTTTTGTGCTGGAATGAATCTATATAAAACATTACCTGTACTACTTATTAAAAGATTATGAACAATCAATAATTTAGTGTACTCTGTTGGATGACAAAAATATAAATAAAGTTATAAATTCTCTGATGACCAGATGAAGATGTACAGGCTTAATTATGACTATATAATGATTATAGACAAGTTTAAAAAAAACATCTGCTATAATAACGATAATCTATTACTCAAATAACATAAAGTGTGTGAGAGACATACATATGCAATATCATTGGTGGCAAAAATCTCACACACACAATAAACAGAGACACCACAATCATCAGCAAAGGCCAACACAATACACATAATCCATCATATGCTGAGTTTCTAAAGATTAACTTGCCTAAACCTCAAAGACCTCCAAAATATAATACAGGCACAAAGCACACTCAGCAAGTTAAGCCTACTTCCTCACATAGCACAAGGAGTCCCAAAGTCATAGATGCTGAGTCTGTAAAGCAGGCATTGACCCAAACAAACATTCTTATTGTAGGTGACTCCATTGTAAGACATACAAATTTGCCACCTACCATACTGAGCAAGGGAAGAGTGATGGTTAGTTGCTTGTGTGATGCCAGGATCCGTCAGATCATTTATGCACTCAAGTCCCTGAACAACAGGTACAAGTATGACTCTGTCATAGTCAATCCAGGTGTCAATGACTTAAGGTGTATCTCCCTGGACTATAAGAAACAAACATAATGCAACTCCCAGACTATGTTTCCAAGGCAGGCACGAGCCTAACATTGAGCAGCATTCTACCTTCTCCAAGGATGATAACGTAATATGATCAAAAAATAATTGACTTCTGTAATTGGCTTTGGTGTCATTTAATAGGGGTCCAATATTTGTCAGCCTGGACATGAGTAGGATATGTGGGACAGATCACACTGCTTTGGCAGGGATGGCCTGCATTTGTCCCTTCTAGGGTTTTGATTATTGGCAAAGATATTGTCCACCCCATAATGCCTTTTTTAGGGGAATGCCAATCTGATAAACCTACCAACATAATGAAACAAGCAAAGGAAAATATGAAAGTTTTACTGATCAATGCTAGAAGCCTAAACAAGAAACTCCACTCCCTACAAGCATCTCTCACCCTGAAGGACATTGCAAATGGCAGAGAACACTCACATTGTATGCAGTCACTAGAAATACATGGCTATGGCAAATTGAACCTCTGCTTTCATCCTAGTCTAATACCAGAGGGATGCACAAGCAGTCTTTTTTTTTTTTGGGAGGGGGGGTTGGGGAGGCAGGCAGTTCACAGATAAGACCCGAGTATCCAGACAACAAGTGACTTATTACTTTATTCTGAGCTACTATTTTTAATCTTTGAACAATAAGCCTTGGGTACAGCTTATGTCTTCCTTGAGAGAAAATAAAATAAAGATGAAATTCTTTTTCACTCTTTTTTGGGGCATCACCACTAGATGATTATAAAGCTGGAAAAAAATCTAAAATGCATCCCATAGCATCTATAACCATATGGCTTCTTGGGCCCTGGATTATCTGAGTTATTTCCTAAATGGTTATTACTGTGCTATCTTGGTCAGGAATGGTGTGCTGAAAGGACGCAATGAAAACTAAAGCTGAACAGCAACTAATTTTCTTTCCTTAATCATAATTGTTGTTCGCGCCATCATTGGATGAAAAGGTTGTATGAAAAGAAAATATAAAAAGGTTAAAATGCTCTTCAGAGCATATAGGAAGTTATGGCTTCTTGAAAAAGCTGAAGAGTAAGGCAAAATGTAAAAAAAGGTAAAACATGTAATGTACATGGTACAGGGCACCCAAGATGGGGGGGGACTGGAGAGTATGTGTGTGAGGAGGGGGCTGTTGGCTAAAACAGTAGGCCTAGGATACCATTTCATCTAAGTCTAGACTTGTACATAGAGGTGCTGCAACATATAATTGTAGTAACCAAATACCAGTAACTGTAAATGTCCCTTTATGAGATATGCCAATATAGTGTGGTACATAGGCCTGTTGTAATGTAAGAACATTGAAGCTACAGGCAATTCTATGTGTTCTACTGCTAAATGTTTGCAGCATGAACTAAAAGGGTGATCATGAAGGGTGGCTGTGACAGGGTGATATGGAGACTGGAAGTTCCTAGGCGGTCCCCATCTTCACATCTGCTGTGGGCTCCCAAAATGCTAACACTGGCCCTGTCAACATGTTTCTATTGTTGGAAGAAAGTCCTTCTATATTGCACAGCTTATAAACAAAGGGATTGTGTTCATGTCTAGGGATGTCATTGTCTCCCTTTACTCAGCCCTAATTAAGTCAATCATTAAATAAGATCCCCCCTTTGGCATGTATCTATTTAGACACTTGCAACAACTGGAATGCCCACAGATATACCTTACAAGGCCTAAACAATGAGAATACAAGGACCAACCCTACAGTCAGTATCTTACAGACTACTAAGAGGTAATCTGTAGCTGGCATGCAAAGCATCCTCAGACAAATAACTGATGGATTTATTGGCTATCAGCAAGTCAAATGGCACCAGAAATACTCAGTCTAGGGATCTTCTGTAACATCAACAAATGTTTTTTAGGGAACAGGTATATCTCACAGAGGATACCGCTGCTGAGGAACAGACTACCCATCAACATTAAACAAAGTTAATCCCAGTCTATATTTAAGCACAATTTAGAACTATGGACAGGAAACAGAAAATGTACCCTAGGAAAGCCTCCTGCACTACTAATGGACAGTGGCAGCTCCTAAATGCTTTTATCCCATGCATGAGTCCCTTCAAATTACCTATGGTATGATCCCATTTATTCTCATTAAGGGCAATATGCAAGCAATAATATCCAGCAGGATGTGTGTTATTGTTGAAATAATGCCTACCCAGGGCTGTTCTGAGGCCTCCACACCCCTGGAAGGGCATTATTTCCACAAAAACACACATCCTGCAGGGCATAACTGTTCTTAAAGAATGGGCTGTCTCTAAAATTGTTGTGTTTTACTTATTTATTTTTTATTACTATATTATTTCTTTTATATATTTTTGATGTAAAATAGTTTCTCCGACTAATGTTTCAAAGTTGCTGTAGTATATGTAAATGGTGTTGGAGGAAACATTTTACATCCAAAATATATAATTTAAAAATATCTAGATATTTACTTATTTTTTGGTCCCTTAGTCTGAAAATGTGCGGTTTGTTGCGAGTCATTAGGGAATGAAGTTACTAAATAATGCCATACATTTGACTTTCAAACTTTATTTCCTTCAGAAAATTCATGTTAACCCAAATCCTTTTATTTAAGCTACTTTATAATATTATAAGACCAACATTTAAAACCTGTTCCTATTTTTGAGCCTTTGTTCCCCTTTTTTTCAGCCTTTATCCGGATTTCTAGAGCTAAACGGTCGAGAGGTATGCAAACCTCTATACTGCTGCTGCCACTGGTCTATCGATCTCTCTGCCTCTCTCATAAACACACAATTGCACTTCAGGAAAATGCATGCTAACTATTATCCAAGCAACTTTGTGATTTTTTATAACAGCAATATTTAAAACTAGTTCCTATTTTGAGCCTTTGTTCCCCCTTTATTTTAGGCTTTATCTACATCTTCAGCTAAAAGGCTGCGAGGTATGCAAACCTCTTTACTGCTGCTGCTGCTGACAGTGTTCGATCGCTTCCACTCTCCACTCTCACTTTCTCTCTCTCACTCACACACACATCACTTTCATGCACACAAGCATGCATATTTAGTTTTTATAATCAATAAACAGCAAAAGCACTGCATCACAAGTGTAAAATAACCTCACGATTAATCTCGCTCTCGCTCAAATGCATGCATGCACTCACACACACAAACATAAACACACACACTTTTTTTAAAATATTTTACACTCACTAAACAGCAGAGGTACTGTTTAATGAGCATAAAATAATAGAGGCTGTTAGGTTATTTTTAGTCAGAGCTCCGTGGCAGCTTGATCTGTTACTGTATAGAGGCGGACTTATTTTTCAGTGGCCATAATCTGTAGATTAACACCCTGTTGGAGGACATTCCTTCTCCAGTCAGAGTGCTAATCTACAATCACTCATTCTCTAAATAATTATTGATCATGGGATGGTGAAGGCCAATCGATAACCAAATGGGATAGGTTATTTTGAGCACAAAAAAGGAAAATGGCTAGACTTAAATGGCCCGCAAGGACAGCTAGCCTAGTACTTACCTATGATCCTATGAAAAATACGACATATTTAAGTGTTTTAATTTGTTTGCTTCTTTATTTTTTAATTGCTTGAATTTAAAGTATTTACATAATATAATTGATATATCTAAACGCTTTGCATAATGTATCTGATTATGGGATATACGTTTATTTGAAGCCTTATGCAATGAAGCATAAGCACTGCAACAATCCACAAAAATTCTGGTCCACAATCAACCACGTTCTCCAACCTGGCAAAATCACTTCACCTCCTCCATCCAAAAGTTAATCAGCAATTTCCCCACTGCTACTACAAATACCCCCAAAATACAAGTTTGTCACCATAAGACCAACACCCAATTCTCTCCTAAACCAGTTCCAAATGACCTAATTCGTAAACACTTTGCTAAATTTAAACCCACCACTCACGCTGCTGACAAACTCCCTGCTGATTACCTCAGGATTGCCACCTCTGCCATCGACTACCCTATTTCCATACTCATCAATAGATCCATACCTGAACACATTGTCTCCTCTTTCTGGAAAATTTCTTACGTCGTCCCCCTACACAAATACCAAATACCAAACACCAAATACCAAATGCTAATGATGACACAAATTTTTGCAAAACCAGTCTTCACATTTACTAGTGTACTCCTACTATACAGGATACTATAATCCTACCAAAGAAATTACTGTTTCATACTCCATGCCTTTCTTTCTAATGATGTAACATTGCAACCTATCTTTTCTAGTTTCAGTTTAATGTAAATCCTAAGAAATGTAAATTGTAATATGTGTTTTCTCCATTATATCTGCAATACTTTTAAATTGTATTTTAAATATTGTCTTTCTTTGTATTTGCTTGAGGAGTTTTTCGCCTCAGGCCTCCCCTGAAAATGGGTCTTTGACCCAGTGGAATTTCCTGGTCAACAAATGTTAATAAATAAATAAAAGGTGGTTCCTCGATAGAGCTTAGTAATTATTGCCCCATAGCTATACTATCTCCCATATCAGAAACCTTAGAAAATGTGTACACACCCAACTACTGAATCATCTTCTTCAATGTAACCTGCTAGCAAATTTCCAACATGGATTTCGGCCAAACCATAGTACCACCTCTGCCCTTATAGCCTTTACTGACCACGTCAACCAACAAAGACCTCCTGGTAACTTAGTATCTGTTGTCCTCCTAGACCTGTCAAAGGCATTTGGCATGGTATCCCACTGTAAATTACTATCGACTCTCTCTGAGCTCAGTCTGGATAACTCCTCCCTACTGTGGTTTAAAAATTATCTGTCCCTCCGGCAACAAGCTCTTAAATGGCATAACTCTCTCTCCTCTCCTCCCAGTGGTTCAAGGTGTTTTGCAAGGATCCATTCTTGGTCCCTTACTATTTTCCATTTTTGCCAATAACCTCGACTAGGCTACCCAACAAACTAATATAGTACAGTATGCTGATAACACCACCCTTATTTGCTCAGCCCCATCTCTACAATTACTTCAAGTTAGAACCCAGGAAGCCTTCACTACTATAGAAAAATGGCTAAATTTCTCCCAACTCATACTAAACCCAACCAAGACCCAACTCACGATCTTTCACCCATCCAAAACTTTCACCCCCACCTCACCATTCTCAATAACATCTTCCAACAATATCCTTATCATACCAGTAACTCAAACCAAGATGCTAGGTGTAACTATTGACCAAAACCTAAAATTTGACAAACATATAGCACTAACAATTGTCAAAGTTCATAAAAAAACTAGGTTCACGATACCGCTGCAAGAGATTCCTCACACAGGAATCTCGAATCACTATCTCTCATACCTATCAACTCTCCACCTTACTATACGTTTCCCCATTTCTAACTAACCTAACCAAATCTGACCTTCTGAAACTATCTACCTGCTACAATAAAATCTCAAAATTTGCAACCAATGCTAAGTCTCATTCTCACCATTGCCTCTCCCTAAGACAACTAGGATGGTTAGAACTCCCTAACCTACTAAAATACAATCAGTTTCTCCTGACCCCCGTCAACTGCTATACCAACCAATTAAAATACCTGCCCTCTCTGGTCTGCTCACCTTCCATAATTCTGTGCATCAACTAAGATCTTCCAATACTGCCCTATTACCTGTTACCAGTTGCTTACATAGCTCAAGCCAATCTCTTTATTCCTATGCAGTTGCTAAGGCCTGGAACTTTCTACCCCCTAACATTAGCTGTCTAAATAGTAAACATACTTTCAAATCCCTACTAAAAGATCTCCTATTCAAACCTTGGATATGTTCCTGTACAGAACCAGGCTAACTTCATCTCCTGACTTTCAACATCCCTAGATCACAGGTGCACTGTGTAGTTTCATTTAGTGCATGGTACTGTGAACCAGGTGTTTAGGCCATCTTTATAGTTATGATTACTAGTTTCTGACTCTGCTTGTCTATGGAAACTTCTTTTTGAATTTATGTTCAAGCAATTGTATATTTCTTGTGTAATATCTTGTTTAGTTGTTTCTCAATATTCCAACCACTGCATGCTGCATCAATTGAAAAACTCTGATTTTACTCCTTTTATATGTTCTACGTTCTTTGTACAAAATAGCTATGCTTATATAGTTTTTATTATTTTTTTTATAATTTTTTTACTATGTATCTGGAGCTTTTCTCCCCGAGCCTCCACTGAAAATGGGCACCTTGTGTCCAGTCAGACTAACCCGGTAAACAAAAGGAAAATAAATAAGTAAAAATAAATAATTTGGCAAGACAACTGCAGTAAACAATTAAAATGTATACTTTTGCTGACTGCTGACATCAGACTATGTATTCTGAGAATGCTGTACATAATGCATATGTGCTTTCATTTGTGATATGTTAGCATCAGAGATAATACATTTTTGTAGGTGGTGCCAAGGACATCACCACCCCATATGGAGATACAAGGTAGTTTGCGCCCCAAGAAACACTTGTATGGCCTTGTTGTCTGAATGCAGTCCTACTGTATTCAAATAGTATTTCAGTATGGTGTGTTCCCAAGACAATTAAGAAAGGATACTTCGATGGACTTATCTTTCTGACATTGCCTAATTTATTGCACAGTTGGCCCATGATTACAGGTTGAAGGACTACTGCATCAGAAAACAAACAGAACACGTAATAGTTACATTTTCCTTGAAGTACAAACAGGAAGCGATGGTATACAGGAAAAAAGATTATCAGTTCTCCAGAAATGCACTAAAAGGGACTGTTAATATGCAGAAAAAAATGACTTCTTCAGAAAGGTGCCAAAAAGTGAGCATTGATAAACAGAAAAAAAATTTTTGATTAAAAGTTATTTTGAAGCATCCCAACATGTAATGTTAATATACAAGGAAACATTTATGTTTTTCAGAAATATTGTAAATCAAAATAATGTTGCTCTGAAAACATTCCGGTTCCAGTTCCAAAGTCGTGGAAAGAAACGTTAAATGTTTTAGTTTTGTATAAAATATTTATATAAAAACATTTTGGTAAAATTAGCACACATGCACAATCAAGAACACACTAATTATTTTAAAACATTGTATATACTGTATATTTATATATATGTGTGTGTGTGTGTGTGTGTGTGTGTGTGTGTGTGTGTGTGTGCGCGTGTGTGTGTACATGTGTATCTGTGTGTGTGTAATTTATTGCATGTGTACAATAGAAAGACCTATTAGCACTAATTAGTAGAATAATTAATTAAATCACATAGGGAAGAGATGTTTGGACTCACACTATTTTCCCTTCCCTCCTTTCTGCCCTCGAAAGTGCTGGCTTCACTATGCAGGTTTGAATGGCAGGTGAAAGGGAGTAAGAGGCTGATCTTGGACATCAAGGAGAAAAAGAGGTGTCAGCCAGGACCATAGGGCCAAGGCAGGTAAAGCAGGTGAGAACTAGGTGTTAGGTATATAAAACAGTGCTATCAAGCAATTAATCCCTTTTTCCACTGGCATGAGTAAACAAGCTTTGCATTTCCTTGCTCATGACCTGTGAAATGACAGAAGTGTGCTGAGGTATTGTAGTCTGTTGGACAGGTAAGGCCTGGTGATTTATTACTGATCTACATTAAAGAATCCTCTGAATTTCTAGTAAACGTGTTTAGAATAGCTAAATAGTGCCAATGTTGGTTTAGCAGTTTTCTTTGCAGAACAAAAAGGAAGCAATAGTATACAGGAAAAAAAGATTACGAGTTCTTCAGAAACATACTAAAAGGAACTGTTAATATAAAAGAAAAAATGAATTCTGCAAAAAGTGAGCGTTGATAAACAGGGAAAAAAAGATTTTGATTAGAAGTTCTTAAGAAATATCCTGACATGTAATGTTTATATACAAGAAAACATTTATATGTTTTTCAGAAATATTGTGATTCAAAATAATTAAATTTTGAAAAACTGAGTAATGTGCCAAAGTTGCAGAATGCAAACCTTAAATATATTCGTTTTGTATAAAAATATTTCAGTAAAATTAGCATGTGCATATACATCTATATTAGCATGTGCATATGCATCTATATATCTGTATGTATGTATATATATATATATATATATATATATATATATATATATATATATATATATATGTTTATATACATCTCTCTCTCTCTCTATATATATATATATATATATTACAGACTAAACTTCAGACTATAATAAAAACGAAATAACTTCTAGAAATAAATAAAAAAGACAAAACAACCCTCATCATCTTTTAAGCTTTCGTCCTTTACTGTGTAGGAACTTTATTTCTAGAAGTTATTTCGTTTTTATTATAGTCTGAAGTTTAGTCTGTAATTTATGTAATTCTTCAGTGAATTGTTCAAGCGGTTTTTGTGCATATATATATATATATATATATATATATATATATATATATATATATATATATATATAGATATATATATATATAGATATATATATATATATATATATATATATATATATATATATATATATATATATAAATATATAGAGATATGTTCATAGGTGTGTACTAGGCTAAGGGCCCTGGAGACTTTACAAGGCTAGTCCATAGGATTACCCTGGCAACGTGGCACCCAATCTTGGTTTCCATTGCCTCTGTCGAGTAGAGCCACTGGCATGGTCCCCAGGGTGAATTTTCTATTTTCCATCCACTCACCAAGATTTCTCTTGAAGAAGACCAGTGAGGTGTTCTGCTTGACATGAATGGGAAGTCTATTCCATAGCATGGGCAGTCTCTGGGTTATGAATCTGTCCCTCCAGAATGTTCTGTTGATTGTGGTAATGAGGTTGAGGTCTCTGAAACATGTGGTGTGGAGGGACTGGGATTTCTTTAGATGTAGCATTTGTAACAGAGCTGGGTCAGACATGGCTTTATAAATAAAGCAGAGATTGCCTCTAAGTAGGCAATATGAGACAGAGAATAGTTGGAGTTTTTTGAGTCTGTCCATATAGGACAAGTGTTTAAGACCTAGACTCCTCTTTGTGAGGTACTTTTGTGGCCTCTCCAGCTGTTGCAGGTGCCTAGTGAGGTACATGCCAAATGGGACATTGTACTTGATGTTTGGCCTAATGAGGGAAGAGTAGAGGGAGACAATGACCTCTTTCTTCCTGGATGCAAAACACTTAGTAATGAGATGTGCCACATAGAAGGGCTTTCTGACCACAGTGGCAGTGTGGTGGTCAAAGAGAGGTTACTGTCAACCTGTGTTCCCAGATATTTTATAACGCCTTCTGTGTTCAGTGGGCTACCATTGATGTGTAGTTCATGGAAACTCGTTTTTTCCCAAAGGGGATGACGACACATTTTTTGGCATTGAGCTTAAGGCCATGGTTCTGACACCAGTCGTTGGTCTCAGTGAGGCCTTTCTGTAGGATGTCAACATCAGTTGGGGAGATAATAATCATCTGCAAATTTTGTTAGTCCTACATGTTGGACTGGACTTCTGAGAAGTAGATACCAAACAAGAGAGGACACAGGACTGATCCCTGTGGAACTCCTCTCGTGACTGGTTGGCAGTCTGACTTGGAGTCAGCTACTTTCACACTGTGGGTTCTATCTCTGAGCCAGTTTGCAACTCACCTAGTGATATAGGGGTTGATGCCTATGATTCTTGAGTGGGGAATGGTATCAAAGGCCTTGGCCAGATCAAGGTAGACTGTATGAACCACGTTGCCTTCATCCATAGCTCTGGTGACTGACTCAAAGAAGTCAACCAAGTTGAGCAGGCATGATCTACCCTTCACAAAACCAAACTGTGTGGGATCCAAAGTTTGTGTATTTATAATATACATACGTGTGTGTGTGTAATTTCTTGCATGTGTACAATAGAAACACCTATTAGCACTAACAAGTAGAATAATTCATTAAATGGTATCCTTTTTAAATCACATAAAGAAGAGACATTTGGACACACACTATCTGTCCTTCCCTCCTTTCTCCCGTTGAGAGTGTTGGATTCACTATGCAGTCTTGAATAACAGGTGAAAGTTGAGTAAGAGGCTGATCTTGGACAGAAAAAAAAAACCTGAGCTGTCAGTCAGGGCAATAGAAATAAAGCAGGTAAATGAGGGGAGAACTACGTGTTAGGTGTATAAAACAGTACTATTGAGCAATCGATCTCCTTTCCCACTGACCCTGGTAAACAAGCTTTGTATTGCTTTGCCACTGACCTATGAGATGGCAGAACAGTGCTGAGGTCTTATAGTCTGGTGGAGAGGTAAGACCTGGTGAATTATTACTTTTATTAATAACTGACTTGCCTGCACAGCATTTAAGTATTAAATTGGATGGATATCACAGATAAGAGCTATTCTTACTGTAGAAGTACTTTTAAGACTTATTATGTGTCATGGATATTCTAAAGTAGAACGGCGGGTAAGCAAGGCAGCTTAAGAGAGGATTTGAGCCTAGTTTTGAGCCACAGGGTGGAAGTTGTTCAGTTGTTATAGAGAGAGATGGTTCACTGGATTATGTGGCAAAGGTGCATAACATCTGTGTATAACTTAGCTTGTTAACAGTGATACTCGAATAAGATACTTTGCTTTATAAAGATGATGCTATTCTTGTTTAGATTAAATTAAGAGAATGGTACACTAAGATAAACACATAAGTAAATATTTCAGTTTAAATATATCTAATTACAGATGTATACATTTGAAGAAAAGGAATATGGTAAAGCAGTTTCATTTTCAGAGGCAGATAATGGATAAATGGGACCAGGGCCCCCCAACCATATCTGTAGCCCTTTATTTTTATTTATTTATTTAACATTTGTTTACCGGGGAATTCCGACTGGGCTAGTTGCCCATTTTCAGCAGAGGCCCGGAGAGAAAAGCTCCACATAAAAGTATACAGTATAACAGCACAAATTTATACAGATCAGAAAAATCATACAGAATCATAAAGAAAACATGCTATAAAATGGAATGATATTCAATAATGTTTGTTTAGTTGTATATAACAACATACAATACATTTTTGTTGAACATTATATAAACATCAGAGTACTAAGTGGGAGAAAAGTTTGAGGACAGGCAGAAGTGGGGAAAAGACAAATAAGTTTATTTGGCCATCTTTTCCCAGTTACCATAAAATAACATCCACATTTCACAAAGTGCTTACCATAAATACAGTTATGCCAGAGCTTTATTTCATACAAAAAACATAATACATGGATCTGTTATTGACTATACTAAATCACAGAACCGAGACAGACTGGAAAGCCTATAAAGGCAGCACTGTGACCTAGCTAACCCTAAAAGAACTTAGCAGTTGGTGACTCTGTGGTAAGTAAAACAGGCACATATCCCACGGGACATTTTAATTGAGTTGTGACAGTGTCCTACCTGAGGCCAACATTAGGGACATCTCAAATGTTATAAAGGATTAAAGATAACTATATCATGGTCATTGGTCTTTGTGCACAGCAGAGTGAAAAAAATTGAGAAGGTCCTCCCCTTTGTCTATGCTACAGCATATAGTAGAATAATGACAGCCTAGCAATAAGCATGGGAAAACACATTTGCTTAGCAAATTATTTCAATTACATCATCAGGCATCTAAATATAATTATAACATTGCGGCCTTTTGTCTGCAGAATTCAGTGACTCTCATTTTGGAATGATATGTGGGACACACCAGAGTGTCTCATTTCATATAGGCTTTACCTCTGTCACATAAGAATACAAGTGCTAAATGTGATATTTTTCATTTTTATAGTGTTTATTGTATATTTTTAAATTTTAAGTAAAAAAGAAATGGAAAATTACAAAATTAAAAAAAACAGAAAAAATGTTGTTTAACTAAATTACAAAAATCTGAACAATAAAATGGTTGACACAAGATGGTGTCAATATTTGTTATACAGTACAGTATCCTCTGCATTTTTATTAAACTTGTTTAGAATAGCTAAACAATATTGGCAATGTTTATTTGCCATTTTCTTGGCAGTACAAAAAGGAAGTGACAGTATACAGGAAAAAAGATCATCAGTTCTTCAGAAATACATGAAAAGGGACTGTTAATGTGCAGGAAAAAATTAGTTCTTTAGAAAGGTAGTAAAAAGTGAGCATTGATAAACAGGGGAAAAAAGATTTTGATTAAAAGTTCTTTAGAAATATCCCAATATGTAATGTTAACATGCAAGAAAACATTTATACGTTTTTCAGAAATATTGTGATTCAAAATAATGTTGTTCTGAAAAACTCAATCAAGTAATCTGCCAAAGTTGCAGAATACAAACCTTAAATATATTAGTTTTGCATTAAAAAAACAGTAAAATTACCATGTGCATACATGCACAATCAAAAACATACTATTTATTTTGAAACATTGTGTATATATATATATATATATATATATATATATATATATTTATATTCATATATATATATATATATATATATATATATATGTATATATATATATATATATATATATATATATATATATATATATATATATATATATATATATTAAACTGTATAATTTCAAATCACATAAAGAAGAGAGATTTGGGGACACGCTATTTGTCCTTCCCTCCCTTTTCCCCATGAGAGTGTTGGCATCACTATGCAGGTTTGAATGGCAGGTGAAAGGTGAGTAAGAGGATGATTTTGGACAGCAAGGAGAAACTGAGGTGTCAGTCAGGATAGTAATACCGAAGCAGGTAAATGAGGGGAGGACTAGGTGTTAGGTACATAAAACAGCACTATCAAGCAATCAATCCCCTTTTCCACTGACACTGGTAAACAAGCTTTGTATTGCTTTGCATGTGACTTATGACATGATAGGACAATGCTGAGGTATTGTAGTCTGTTGGACAGGTAAGGCCTGGTGATTTATTACTGTTCCTAATAGTTGGCTTGCCTGCACAGCATTTTAGTATTAAACTGGATGGATGTCACAGGTAAGAGCTATGCTGTAGAAGTACTTTTAAGACTTTATGACATGTCATGGATATTCTAAAACCAGAACTGTGGTTAATTGCGGCAGCTTGAGAGAAGATTTGAGCCCATTTATGAGCTAGAGGGTGGAAGCTATTCAGTTGTTATAGAGAGAAATGTTTCACTGGATTATGTGGCAAAGATGCATAACATCTGTGTATAACTTAGCTTGTTTAACAGTGATACTGGAATATGATACTATGGTATGCTTGCTTTATAAATATGATGCTATTCTTGTTTGGATTAAATTAAGTGAATGGTACACCAAGATAAACACATAAGTAAATATTTCAGTTTAAATATATCTGTTTACAGATGTACACATTTGAAGAGCAGGAATATAGTAAATTAGTTTCATTTTCAGAGCCAGACTATGGATAAATGGGGCCAGGGCCCCCCAACCATACCAATGGCCCTTTACTTGGCCATATTTTCCCACTTACCCTAAAATAGCATTCACATTTCTCAAAGTACATACAATAAATACAGTTAAACTAGAGCTTTATTTCATACAAAAAACATAATATATAGACCTAGTCTTCACTATACTAAATCACTGAACCAAGACAGAATGGAAAGCCTATAAATGAAGCATGGTGACCATAGAACATTTTAGCAGTTGGTGATTCTGTGGTAAGTAAAACAGGCACATATCCCACTGGACATTTTAATTGAGTTGTGACAGTGTCCACCCTGAGGCCAACATTAGGGACATCTCAAATGTTATAGAGGGTGAAAGATAACTATATTATGGTCATAGTGTACAGTGGAGTGAAAAAAATCTAAGAAGGTCCTCCCTTCTTTCTGTGCTACAGGATATAATAGAATAACTGAACAGCCTAGCAATAAGCATGGGAAAACACATTTGCTTAGCAAAATTTTTCAGTTACCTCATCAGGCACCTAAATATAATTATAACATTACAGAATTTTGTCTGCGTGACGGACATGATGTTATACACAGGAGAATCAGTGACTGTCATTTTGGAATGATATATGGGACACATGAGAGTGTGCGACACACCAGTGTATTTCACTTCTTATAGGCTTTACCTCTGTCACCTGAGAATACAAGTGCTAAACAGGACATTTTCCATTCTTACAATGTTATTGGAAAATTACAAGATTAAAAAAATATCAGGAGAAAATGTTTAAATTACAAAAATCTGAGCAATAAACTGGTTGACACAGGACAGTGTCACTATTTGATGTATGTTGATATCAGCACCATTACTGAAACATGGTTTCCAGATACAGAATGCATATCCCACATTATAGGGCATGCCTTCCTTCACTTTAGTGATGATGACCTAGGTGGTGTATCTTAGTTTTTGCAAAAGGACACTTAAAAGCCAGAAATCAATGAATCAACACAGAAATAGAGATTGTTTGAATAATAATTAACATTGGAGTATTAAATACAACACTGTGTGTACATTGTAGACTACGGAAAAGGTTCTCTGCCCATCCTTACCAATGCATATTAAGCTGGATGATGAGGGACAGCTGAGAGTATGATACAGTACATGTCGCTCTTTCTCTCTCTCTCTCTCTCTCTATCTGTATCTGTGTGTGTATATGTGTATATATAAACATCTATCTATATGTATACATATATATATATATATATATATATATATATATATATATATATATATAATTAGATATAGATATACACAAACACCTGTTTTCATTTGTTTGCTTTGTTTGGATTTAGTATGCAAAGAGGCCCGCCAACTGAAAGTAATCACCAAAGCTTGAGGATGAATTTTGTTAACATTATCATTCGCTTCCCCTTCCTCATTGCAGTGCTTCCGTTTCTCCATCAGAACTACATCTCTAAGAGATATAAAAAGAAAAAAAGAAAAAAAAAAAACATCCACAGACTCCTGGGTTATGGAATGCTTACAGATGTATAAGATTCATCATATGCTCACATATTGCAGTTGCTATTAAAACACCAGTTCTTTTGTTAGTTAGAATTAATGCATATCAGGTCCTGTCAGTTTGCTGTCATGTAAGAAAGGATTATTGCTGTAGGAATGCAAGATGATATCCATTTGGCATAATAATTTATATATTCTCATACAAAGTTTCAGATTTAGGGCTACATTCCAAAACAGTTTACTGTCAGAGGAGAGTCCTGCATTAATCCCAGAATACATGCATGCATGCAACTCAGTGCAATGACTTGCCTTGACATAATTGTTTTGGTATGTAACACCTAGGATTTGTTCAGTGTACCCAAAGCAGTGTTTTTATTTTACATATTAAGAGTGTAGAATCGAGCAATCTGTAGCTTTATGGAATGCAGTTCATTGGCCTTAACCATTTTGTTATTGGTCTGTATATTAAGAGGAGTAAACCTTCCTTGTGTAGACCTACAGAAGAACTGTCAGCATGATACCTGCTTCTGCCAGTCTGAAAAACCTGAAACCACCTGA
The DNA here is from genome assembly GCF_019279795.1 of Protopterus annectens. Taxonomy (NCBI): domain Eukaryota; kingdom Metazoa; phylum Chordata; order Ceratodontiformes; family Protopteridae; genus Protopterus; species Protopterus annectens. The sequence continues at coordinate 373,936,669 of NC_056745.1, forward strand.
AGAACCTGTTTTGGCAGGATTTGAAAGATGTTATAACGTTGCAATCTTTGTTGTGCCTCCAAATTTTATGTGAGTGATAGCTAGGAACAAAGAAGACAAACCCAACAGATTTATATTAGGAAACCTGGGAAGCCTCAGTTTGATTTATTGATTACAGCATGAAACATCTTATGTGCCAGACCTTGTGTCATGTGAAGGATTCCCTTTAATTCTGCAATGGCTTTTGTTCTGAAGCTGCTGTCCTGAGTGGGATGTTTGCTCATATAAGGAAACTCTTACTTGACCAGCAACTATTTTGTGATTGTCGAAAGATTACTACCCTTAGGGTGGGAAAATCAGATTTCCACAAAAACATATTTTTTGTCAAGACTATTTATTTTTCTTCAACATGTAATTCAGTAGATGTGATGGACACTCAGACCTCAAATTATATCAGCAAAATTACTTAATCTTTGTGCAAATACACAAATATACATATGAACAATAGTAACACGAATTAGTACAAAATTAGAGGAAAATCACTGTCTCATATGTTAATTATGCTGTTACAAATAAAATATATTACTCCATTAGGAGACCACTGAGAACTTGGTACCACATCTACCAGTTACAGTAATATTTTTGACAGACTCAGAATGTATCAAGTCGATTTCAAATAGTTTAAGCTAAATATCTACAATGCCATTTATACATGTTTAAATTGGTCTACTTCACTTCACCGAAATCCCATTTCAGTGACATTCATTTCACTGAGGCCAAATCACCTAAAGTTCAAATGACGGAAAATTTATTTCACTGAATCTCATTTCACTGAACTGTAAGCTATAGACTTGATGTGGCAGTGTGCAGAGTACTGGGAGGCAAGTAAGGGTATATGCCCTCATTCCCACTGTAGTGCAACCTGAAGTTAGTATATATAGTTAGAGGGGGTGTGGAGGGCATAGCGTAGCTCCCCACTTACTTTGGTTTTATATTGTCTGGTTTCTGTTAAGAAGATAAATAAGTAGTTTGTAAGTTCTGGAAGGAGGTAGGCTTTAGTTTTGTGAGTTTGTTTGTCTTTGGTTTCCCATTTAGTCTTGTGAAATGTAGCATTGTAAGCTGTCAGTGAAATGAAGTTTTCAGTGTTGTGAACTTTAAGTGATTTGGTCTCATTGAAATAAATTTCAGTGAAGTGAAGTAGATCTGTTTAAATACATTTAAGTGATATGACAGTCTGCTAGTTCATAGGTTAGTACTAAGCTAACTGCCCTTGCAAGCCTTTTTAAGGCCCAGCCAATTATCCTTTGTGAGACTCAAACCCTGCACCTTGTGCTTGCAAGGCAAACACCTTAACCATTAGGCCACCCTCCCAACCCAGTTAGTAGACATTGCAGTAGTCAAAGCTGCTCCTGTTTGTATTCACTGCTGCTTGATGTTTCACATGAAGGTCTCGTTTTTGTCTCCTTATTTCTCTTGTTTGAAGTAAAATATTTATCATGATCAGAAAGGAAGTATTATGATCATTGCACATAAAAGTTAAAACATTGTTTTGGCAACTTGTGTGTCTCCCCTGATTCAAGCATGCAGCCAAAGAGGATGGTTTAGAAGTGCAAAAAGTTTATTATGTGATATTGTGGCTGAATCATGTTCCAGAAAGTACATGTACGTGTATAGGAGAGAAGAAGCTGATTGGAGGATTTGTGTTGATCTTTTTGCCACATTTGGGCATCTGTCTTTGGGCAACATGGGTAGCTAGATATTTTTGCACCCAGTGCAGTCCCCCAATCACAAAAATAAAAATTCCTTTTAAACTGCAGCAGACTGCTTGACGCATTCGCACCAAGCAGCTGTTAGAGATTTCTATCACACACGGAGTGCTTCAGTTTAGACTGCAAATGCAATGCAGGCATTTATTTATGAATGCTGGTATGCAGTAAAGAGCAGCTGGTATCTGTTAATCATGCCCTCTAACAGTTTGCACTCACAAGGTTGCCCCCTTTGCCACACCCTAGCCATAACTGCATTTTGGTGCACTAATGCTCCTGAATGGAAGACAGAGAAAAACACACTATGATTTGGATATAAAGAATTCTAATAATCTTCCTAGGATATTAAGTGAATAGTTACTCACAGATGTGCAATTAAAATCATTTATGTTATTACACTTTTTATTCAAGTATTTGTTGCCTTTTCCATTTTCAGAAATGATGCTTGTGCATGGGTTTGGTAGTTCATAACTATTTTAGATTTTTTTGAAATATATTAATCAAAAGCAGACTGATTCTAATGTTAAATGAGATATATGCAATAGATAAAAAAGTACTCAGTATCACTAAAAACCAAAAGCCGAACCAGCAGGGCAACCAATAAACAATTCCAAATAATTCATAATGAATTCCAAGGAAGATGAACAGTTGTACTAAAAGGTTAACTTTATTCCAAACTAAACGAAAGAACAGTGTCACAAACACCCACTGTAAACCACAGCAAAAATTGTATGTTAAGCGCTTTCTCCTGGTAACAATACCAGGCTTCTTCAGAACATTTTTAAAAACGAGCAGTCATGTGCTTAAATAACTTTTCCTAGCATCATGTGACCCCCATATCGTTAATCACAAAAGTTATTACAAAAATGAATTAGAAATGATCGGATGAAATAAAAAATATGAAGTAAAAAATATATAAAATATGTATATAAAACATCATTCCTTACCACAGACCATACTCGTAAAAGTGTGTTAAATAGAAAAGGGTACCCTTTCCTTACTATAATCTAGCAGCTCCTAATTTAAGAACACTACTAATATTTATATTGTCATTTAACCCTGGAGTCTTTCCTGCAATGACAATATAAATATTAGTAGTGTTCTTAAATTAAGCGCTGCTAGATTATAGCAAGGAAATGGTACCCTTTTCTATTTAACACACTTTTACGAGTATGGTCTGTGGTAAGGAATGATGTTTTATATACATATTTTATATATTTTTTACTTCATATTTTTTATTTTATTTTTTTAGTTTGTATATTACATAGGAAATAACACTGATCCAATATCTATATATTATTTTTTTACAATTTTTAACATCAGTGTTTTATTAAATTAAATTGAGTGGTTCCAGGTCTCTTCTGTATTAATATTTAATATTTTATATTATATTATATCATATCAATTTATTACATTTTGTAAACTCTATGTACCCAAGGTGTAATAATTTTTAAACACCGTTTTTTATTATTAAAAAGACCGATCATTTGTAATTCATTTTTGTAATAACTTTTGTGATTAACGATGTGGGGGTCACATGATGCTATGAAAAGTTATTTAAGCACATGACTGCTCGTTTTTAAAAATGTTCTGAAGAAGCCTGGTATTGTTACCAGGAGAAAGCGCTTAACATACAATTTTTGCTGTGGTTTCCAGTGGGTGTTTGTGACACTGTTCTTTCGTTTAGTTCGGAATAAAGTTAACCTTTTAGTACAACTGTTCATCTTCCTTGGAATTCATTACGAATTATTTGGAATTGTTTATTGGTTGCCCTGCTGGTTCAGCTTTTGGGTTTTATATGTGCAATAGATATTAAAATGCAATTTATGAAATAAGTTTTTGTTAGAGTTATTTTATTTTTTGTGCTTGAAAGGGTAAAATGGTAATGCAGCTTGTGAGCTGTGAGCGTTAATGTATTAAAGTGTTAAAAGTGCTAAGAATAAAATCCCATAGGTGCTTGTAAAATGGTAGTAAGGGTAGTAAGAAGTTTGTAATCACTTTTTGATTGTTGGTCCTGTACTTACTTATGTTCCTACAGTGCAAAACTGTATAAGTGCACTTTCTGACTATTAAAGGTCATTTAAATAGTCAGGAAAGTGGAATCTCTATATAATGTGAGGAAACCAAAATGTAATATAATAAAAATTAAAAGAGTGAAGCATTTAGACACTTAGTTTAAGAATGAGAGATGCTGCTACAGAGATTTTTATTTACTGAATACTTTATTAAGAAGAACACCAAAAAAAATAACAATAAATCCAGTGGATAGCAATGAAATAGAAATTAAAAGTAAGGAATTATGTAGGAATGTACTAATAACAGTGCTGTGCCAGAAAAAAAATTATTAAGGTTCCATTAGAATGCAAAGACAGGTTATTAATGCTGCAACAGTCAACATCTCATAACACATAACCAGCCAAATAATCAATGTATTCCTTTCTTTAACTCCAATACATTTTACTTACATCATAAATACCAGACAGAATCTTCATATGATAACCATGTTTAATCAGGCAAATGCATTAGTAACAGAAATTGCACTAAAAATAACAGGAATCATTAACTGTATTACATTGCAATAGCAGGAACAACAGTACTATTATCATTATATTCCTAATGTATTATGTGTCATGCTATGGTTTACACCACAATATCATGAAAAAGACAAGTTTGCTAAGCACGGCTAAGATTACTTCTCGAGATAGGAGTGAAGAGGAGACAGTCTCAGCAAGCAGAGAACAATTGCAAAAGGTGAAATATTTTTTCTAAATCTGTAGAACCTCATTCTGACACACTTCTGAACAGAAAGCGTGGCAGAATAAAGTGTCCCAGCTGTTCATCAATGCAGTTCATGTTTAGAAGGATACTTTGTTTTTACCTGTTGTCTAGCAACATTTGGCTCCTATCTGAATATGAGGCTAACTACCTTAAAGGGCTATTTTTTATTTCAGCTAATAATCCCAGGTCAGACTCAAACTCTAGATCTTGTATCTATGAGGTGAAGACCCAAACCATTATGTTGATCAAAATCCTCTATATATCCTCCTGGCCCTCTTCTTGGCCTATGGCCATAAGATAGCATCAGCATCTTTGAAAAGTAATCCTGGCTTAGTCCTCCTCCCTAATGTTTTAAAATGCTGTCCTCAGACTTTTTCCATCTTGATCCGAGCTGTAAATAGGGTGTGACAAAGGAAGCAGTTACCACAGGTGCAAGATCATAGGGGGTACAATAGACAGGTGCCAATGGTGTGGGAGAAGAGTATCAGCACAGCTTTATGAAGTCACAAGGATACTGAATTTGTGGTCAATACTGAAGTGTTGTAACTCTTCATGTGTGGTGGTTGAACTGCAGCAGGTTGCTTGTTAGATTTATAGCAATCAACTTGCTACAGTTTTAAAGAAGATGAGCCTTTTCTGAGAGTCCCTCTTCCTAACCTCTTTGAGAAGACTCTTTTTTATTGCTTCTCAAAATGGAGATGAGGATAGACAAATATTTGGAGAACTGCACAGGGCCCCAGATGACATAGTTGCTGATCTGATGTTGATGACATATTCTAGTAACACCCAAAAAATGAAGAAATGAAGAAGCCACTTATTCTAAAAGTTTGTTTGCCTCACCATGAAGCATATTTCCAGCATCCATATGGCTGCTTGTAGCAACAAGCTTGTGCCCAGCAAGTGGTAACCATATACTTTGTGCTCACTTAAATTTCCCTAAATTTATATCTAAAAAGTGCAAATGCTCTTCCACAGCTTTGGTGGGTATCATCTAATCTGTACCCCATTTCCTTGCTCTGAATTGGAGTCCAGTAGCCTCCAAAACCAAACAATCAGTTGGTGTTCCATGAGCTTAAGCTTGCTACTTAAAACTGGACCTTATCTGCCATTCACTACCTGTAATCCTCCATAACCCTTCATTCTTCTGCACATTTATCTATTACTATCATCATGGCCTCAGACAAAGCCTAGTTTGAATGTTTAGCTTTCATCTCACCAGGATCTCTGCTTGTAAGGTCAACAATGCTTACAAGGGAGACCATGGGATGCAGGCTTGAAGGAATCACTAATTATCAAAATGATGATCCTATGGCATATTTTATTTGTGGGTACCTCTACCAGTCAGATCCTGTCAGGTTATATTTCAATTACAGTTTTTAGAAAGAGGTTAGGTAGCAGGGCCCTCAGTAAGTTTTACCAATCAGTACATGCAGGTAAACAATGCAGGTGTTCATCCCTAATTTTCAGGCTTGTTAAAGGCTCTCTAGAGCTAAGAACCTATCCATTCCTGACTGCTTCTGCAAATGGGATATAGCTTTATGGGCTGTCAGTAGTGTATGCCTTCTCCTGAGTGAACTAATGAGAATCTTTGTTCACCAGCATATGGCCTTAGTAGATGTGACACCCACCAATACTACTAGCACCCTTAATCATTTTGAGAGGTGGACTTTCTGAAGCACACACTGATTGTTGCATCATGAAAACTGTAGCATACCTGTTTATGCTGGGTGGCAATGCTCCCCTAATCATCAGTTAGAGTACATACAACTTCATCAGTTGTCTTTCAATGACTGCCTTTCCATATGAATCTTGAGATCAAGTGATGTATTTTATTTAGCCACTTACAACTGAAAAGTGTAGTTAAACGGTTGAACATATTGGAGACTTTAGGATAGACAGAAACCTTGAAAGCACTGATTCTGCTGAAGAGTAAAAAAGATAAGCATTTCTGAGTGTGAATCCACATGAAAAGCCAGCACTATAAGGGCTTGTCATTTACCTAGTAGATGGACCCTCATATACTTGGATGACCCCTTAGAGTTTTGAAAGAGAAACTGGAGATTGTTCATTAATATTTGGAAAGTTATTGCAGGGATCAGAAAAATCTGCATTAAGCCTATTTGCTTTTAATCCTGACACGTCATAAAATTTAGCTAGAAATCTGTTATCTACTGCAGTATCATGACTGAAGACCTATGTTAAAATTAGACAATTGTTTGAAAATAATAGAATATTTTCCTCTAGTGCCTGTCTCTTTCTGTCCAGTCAAGGTGATACTTTTTTTAATCATACTGACCAAGGTCTCATCCCTAACAGGAACAGTAAAGAGGACAAAGAGCTTCCCCGTCAGGTAACCTTATTTAGGGCAAATGGAGGGACATTGTAGAACCTATCACTATTTTTACTATGCTGCCCATCTAACTACCAACAGTTGCCCTGATAAATGGCCACTGGACCAGACTGAAAGCTTTTCAAAAGTGACAAAAATTTGCCATAGTGGTCTTATTAGCAAACTTTTTAACTTGCACTAGTGTTAATACAGCTCTCATATGGCCCACACTAGAAAAGCCTTTCACAAGTGTGTCAGATATAGTAAGGTGGGCTGCATACTTTGTGCTTGAATTTTCACAGATTGCTGCCTCGTCATTGATTAATTAGATTCCCCTGTAGTTTTTAATTTGCTTTGGGGTCCCCCCACTTAAGGAGTGCTTTGTCTATCCACTGTGTAAGACGTTCTCTTCTTTTAGATCACATGTAGCTTATTACTTTGCCTTACTTGCTCTACACATGTCCCTTAGATTCCCCTTAAAACTCTCCCACCCTTTTGGTAAATGTATGCAATCATGAGGGACTGCATGTGAATAGTAAGTGATGTAATGAAAGGCACTCACTCACTAGCCTTAACCACTAAAGAGTCTGTTCTCTGTAAATCCCTGCTTTATCATCCACCAAAGAATCTTGCATAAATATTCTATTATGCTTTAACAACAACAAAGGAAAAAGTTAAATCTTCCTCATTTATGGTAGTATGTTGGCTGAAACAAATCAATAATCCAACTTGTTAAGAAAGCATCTTTCCCAGTAGCAGCAAAGGTAGAGACAACTTCTCACTCTTTGAGTGTAGGCCTTAGGACTCACAGACCCCATGGATTTATCAAATCTTTGTTTAACATCCTTGCTGTAATGTTTATTCACTCCATGAATTATGATCCCTCAGTGGTCCCAGGGTCACTTTGAAATCATCACCGACCACTACTGCGTTGGTTCCCTCCAAAGCCTGAAACGTGGGAAAAAGAAATGGGAAAAATAGCAGAATTCTCTTCATTTAGGCTGTATTTTGCCCCTCTAACTATGATTCAAATTGCTGTTCTGAGTCTCATTACCAGCTAATGACCCTCTTCATTCTTATCACCATCCAATATAGTCCAGGCCTGGGCAAAAGATAATAAAAACATCCCCTCCAACTGATGAGATAGGCATGTCTTCAGTGGATCTCCCATAAAACTGTTTAAGAAAAAATTGCATTGGCTTTATCGTGCCATAACAAGGTCGTGGCAAATAAAATAGCTTTAGAACTACATCAACAAACATTCAACATTAGCAATTTCAGAGCAGGAGTTGTTATAACATTACAATAGCAGCAACTCAAACAAATAACAATAATTAACCAAACGAACAGTTTCAAAATTAAAACATACTAAAACACAATGCAGGTTCATTGATACCAGTGATAGTTTTATACATCCTGTTACTGGTATTACTCACTTCCTTAATACTACTGCGAACTGTGGCACAGAAAATGTGGTTTATTTAGCTAGGTGCGTTATATGTACCGCATTCTATATAGGTAAGATAGATAGAAATTTGAGACAACGTATCAGGGAACATTTATACCACATACGTATAGGCTCAGAGCATAATGCTCTAGCGAAGCATGTGAAAAATCATGATCAGACACATGAATTTAGGTTTTTAGTGCTACGATCCATTATTCCTGGACTTAGAGGGGTTGATATTAAATGCCATACAGAAAATTGTGAGATGAGATGGATTGTAAAGCTCAGAGCTAACAAAGCACCTGGGCTTAATGACAAAATACCTATGAAACCGGCCCTACAAAAAAGAAGACTGAAAGTGAGATAGTTAGTCTATTTTTAATAATATCAGCTAAAAAGGGAGTTGTTTTTATATTACTTCACATTATATTGTGTTTTAGTATGATTTAATTTGTGATAGATGACTTATAAATGTGTTTTTAAATTGTTGATTAGATTACAGGATGTGATGTCATGATTGTATATTATATAAATGGCTTTGTACTTTGTGAACGTTTGTAAGGTCTGATGAAGCCACTTGGGTGAAAGCACTAACCATTTTTGTACATGCCAATAAATAGATTTTGATGTTTTATATCTTAGTTTTCTGAGCGTCTATATATGAAAGTTTTGCTTCAAGTGTTTTCAATAGAGTCTGCCTTGGTTACTTCCATGCTGAAACTGTTCGTTTGGTTATTTATATATTACATATCCATCACGGAAGAATTTGTTTCGTGGGAGTGCGGATTCATCTTTGTTATCTTTTTAAATAACAATAATTAGTAGTCCACACACACACACAAGTGCACGCACGCACACAGTAGTAACTATATACAAGTGTTTGCTGTAACCTGTAACGTATACACTCAGGCTGCAATGCCTTAAGGTAACCACACTAATTAGCAATAATGATAATAATGATGGTCCTGTGTGTACAATAAGACTGAAGTCATGTACAACGTATTCATTAACAAAGTGCACACCACATAACTCCTGGTGCTGAAGTCAGTGCTGCAGCCCATACTGCCCAGGGATTGAGCAGATTTGATGGCAAAACTGATCAAGTAGTTTTTGTCTTAATTTTGCCCTTGCATGGTTTTTGCCCAACACTAGTTGTCCCAATGCAGTTGGTCTAAGTTGAAAAAGGAGCTGATAATATTCTCGAGGTGCTGAGTCATGAGGGATCATTTGGATCTTCTGGGGGTGTTGGTGCATTCTCAGTCTTAAGGAAAGCTACATTAAAAGAAGTGTACAGCTTCACCAAATGGGGTCCCAAATACTTTGTGTATGCAATTTTAAATGTTTGTACATCAAATGCTTCTTAGAATACATCAAATTAAATATGACAGCTCTACTGATTTCATTTTTCTGCCATTTTATATAGGTTGAGTGATAATCACTAAAAACATTAGGAAAGATATCAAAGGAAATGATGACATCAGGCAAGATCTAGAAGGTGTACTTTTTGACCCAGTTTTCTATTGGGGAAATGTATAATTTGAGTTTGGCCATATAGCTGTATTGGTAGAATTAGCGGCTTTGTGTAAGTGGATTTATTTTGGTTTTGCCAGTCTGTCTTTGTTTTACCAAATATAATTATATTGTGGATATAAAACATCCACCACTACATGAAGCACTTATGAGAAAAAAATGTACTGACCAGAAAACAAACATTTATTAACTAATATTAGTCATAATATTTTGTACCAAAAGAGTTTGGTGTTTTTTTTTTGTTTTTTTTTTTTTTTTGTTAATTAAAACTATGTGGTAGAAGGAACTTAATTCTTTAGTTGATTGCCTCATTATCCATTTACTTAGTATGTGACTCTGAACAGGGAAGTTAATCAGATAGAGCTCCTTGGCTTTCCCAAAAAATAGACACTTAAATTTGGTTAACATGGTTAACAGATATATAATGAAAATAGACAATCATATCAGCAAAAGTGGAGACCCATATATATATTACTGTGCTGCATGTATGAAATACTGGTGAGCTTTGGTCATTATTTAATGCTAACTTACACTGGTGGTGCATTGCAGTAGAATGACCTAAGGCTGTATCTCAACTTGCACCCCACCACAAGAGTGAAATCCAGAAAAACAGTACCTGAACAACACCAACGTAACTGTGATTCCAAATTAAAATCAGACACATCCTAAAAGCAGCCAGTACAAAGGACATCAATCCCTATATCCTCTACATCACAAATCTCTAAGTATGCTAGTTCCACAGATTAAAGGCCTAACTCAAGACTGTATATGGGAATCTTTTAATTTGATAATAATGTATAGTCTTGAAAAAGGATGGACACCAGTATTCATCACAAAGAGGCTGTAGTAAGCAGTGAAAAATTGGAAATAAAGCCATTCAATTCTAAATACATTGTAGTAATGTAACAGGCACATGTCTCACAGACACGCACACAAACACAAACACAAAAACACATACACGTACACACAGACATAGGTACTTATGCACATTCACACACACACACACACACACACACACACACACACACACACACACACACACACACACACTCACACACGTGCATACACACACACACACACACACACACACACACACACACACACACACACACACACACACACACACACGCACACACACATGCACATTCACACACAGGCAAATATGCAAATGCTTGCACATTTATGCACATACATACATACATACATATTCACATGCATTCAAACATAACACACACAGGCACATGGGCTCACACACAAGCACATATGCACATGCATGCACATTCAGTCACATATACACTCATAGCACACACACACACACACACACACACACAGACACACACACACACACACACACACACACACACACACACACACACACACATATTCTTTTCCATTTTGTCAAGGAAAATAGTGTACATTATATGCTGCCACTCCATATAACAATATGTGGAGTGGTCCTGTAAATGTAGTCTTCCATTAATTATATATATATATATATATATGCCTGTTATGTCTATTATATATGTCTAACACTGAGAATAGCAACTTCTTGGCAAATACTTTATTCAGATCACTGAGATCTTTTACATACTAAAAGGGTTTGGCATAGTTTCCTTCCAAAATAATTATTGTCATAAGGATTTGTACCTTACTGTGACCTTTCCCCAAAAATGAACTTTGTATCTGCAGCTGCAAGGACCAAGAGCAGTTTGTCACTATCCAGTTGGCTAACACTCAGGATGTCATCACTGAAAGAGTACCAGCATCGTGACATAAGAGGTACACGTGGAAAGGAGTACTTAGGCGAGCGCTGCATTTTCTTCATTCTTTCTTTCTAAATACTTTTTGCAGTGAGGCACCACTGCACCCCACATCCTAATTATATATACCAACTCCAAGACTGCACAACAGCTGAGTAAGGGCACATTTCCAGACCCCGCGGTTCTGTGATCTGTCATAGAAAGCAGCTGAAAGGCTGAAAAGCAAGCCTGTAAGAGTAGTCACTCATCAGTATTCGCTGTTACATACTGCAAAAGTGCTTGGGAAATTTGACAAAATGCGTTTTGCCAAACATATTTTTTATCATGCTGGAGTCCTGAATGTTGCGAGATGGACTGTGTGTGTGGTTAAGGTAAATGTTGGAATGGTTAGACATTACAGGTGTGTGTGTGTGTGTGTGTGTGTGTGTGTGTGTGTGTGTGTGTGTGTGTGTGTGTGTGTGTGTACTTGTTTAAGGGTTAGGGTTAGTGTAAGGGCTATGAAAGGGAATACATTCAGTGTTGTGCATTTGAGATGGTGTATGTAGTGTGTGTCTGAGTGTCTTGAGTGAAAGTAATATTAAGAAAAGGTTTTCCTTAGCTAAGGAGTAGGATTGGGGTTACTAACAGAGTCAGAATTTCTTTAGGATTAGCATGCATTTGTAAGATGGTGCAGGGGGATCACCTATTTCATGTGTATTGAATGTGAACTTTAGCACATATTGCATGTTCAATATGATTACTTTAACATTAACAATATTTGGGTTTAAAGAAATATGAATTTATTTGTCTGACAGGTATAATACATTATGAAAAGCTTCAGTGAAATGAGGGACTTTCAAAAGGGTTTTTGCTATGCATCCAGGTCCAGGTAGCTCTTGGTGTGTTGCAATATGATGATATACAGGCTTAACTATAACTATAAAATGATTATAGACAAGCTCAAAACTAATTTCTATTGAACAAAATAACAGGAGATTTAAAACTATTTTTAAATGTTTTATATGTTTGCTTTCTTTATGTTTTTATTGCTTGCATCATTATTGATAAGTCTATGACATTTGTATAACATCTCATTAGGGGATACACAAGCTATCTGAAACCTTATGCAATAATGAATAATTTAGTAAGGCAACTACAACATACAATTAAAGTGCATATTTTGGCTGGTATCAACCCATGTGTTCAGAGAAAGCTAGACACAACACACTATTTGCTTTCATCTGTGATATGCCAGCATCAGAGCTAATTCATTTTTGTTGGTGTTACTAAGGAAATTAATCCCTCTCACCCCTCCCACATACTGAGATACAAGGTTGTTTATTCCACAAATAACACTTTCTGGCCTTGTTGTCTGAATGCAGTCCTACTTTACTCAAATAGTAATTTAGTATGTTTGTGTTCCAGTGGCAGTCATTTAAGAAGGGATGCTTTGAGGATACTTATCTATTTGACATTGCCTAGTTTATTGTACAGCTAGCCCTTGATTACATGGTGAAGGACGGTAACAGATAAAAACACACAGTGCACTGAGAGTTACACAGAAGTTACAAGCATTTTACAGTATCTTCTATTAAACTTGTTTAGAACACTTGAACAATAGTAGCAATGATTATTTAGCATTTTGTTTTGTTTTGTACAAAAAAGAAAGTGATAGTATACAGGAAAAAGATCATCAGTTCTTCAGAAAACCACTAAAAGGGTCTGTGAGTTCTTCAGAAATAAGTTAAAAGGTAGGAGTTGACAGATTGGAAAAAAAAAGATTCTGATTAGAATTTCTTTAGAAATATTCCAAAATGTAATACTAATATAGAAGAAGACTAGCATATGTTTTTCAGAAACATTGTGATTCAGTGTTGTGATTCAAAATAATGTTGTTCTGAAACAGAATTAAGTAATGTGCCAAGGTTCCAGAATATATAATCTTCATTATATAAGTTTCATCTAAAACATATCTGATGTTGTAAATCTTTGTTCATTCCTTATCCTTACTATTGGGACTTCGGTTCCATCCTCGGAAACGATACAGCCGTTTCCAAGCTTGCGTCAGCCAAAAACTCTCAGCTGATCTACCCATAATGCCCCTCTCCTAGTTACTCCAGATCTCATTTGCCGCGTTCCTCATCAGACATGCTAGCCATCTCTCTCAAAGCTAACTAGAAAATTGTGATTTTTAATATAGTTTCTCCTCACAATTTCTTGTTTTTTTTGTCAATTTAGCCTTTTCTCACTGTCGCCTATAACCTACATATATTTCCTACCCTTTACCTTGGTAATTAAATTTCTACCATCATTGGTATTGTCCCTCTCTCCTGCCTGTGGTAGGCCCTTCCTTACCACTTGTGGTATTTTTTAAATACCATCCTTGGTATTCTCTCACTTTTTTCTCTCCCTTCTTTTGTTTTTTTCTATTAAGATAGCCTTGTTGCCTTACCATATCAGACAAAGCTAAGTTGGGGTTCAAACAGTGTGACAAGTGTGGGCATAAGATGCCCAACTCGGACGGACATGCTCATTGTGCCTACTGTTTGGGCATGGACCATATTAAAGCTTACTGTGACATTTGTGCTAGTTTTAGTAATTGTACACTAGCAGAACATAAAAACAAGCTTATTTTAAAAGGTTTAATTAAGACACGTCTTTTGGAGGCTTTATCTGGGTTCGAGGTCTCACCCCCTCCAAAGACCAAAAAAAAAAAAAAAAAAGAAAAAACAGAGTCACTCAGTTCCTACATCTCCGTCAGTTATGGAACCGAGTCAGATCCATGCTTCTCTGATGCCCGGGTGCAGACCTCTTCGGCACCAGGTTCTGTATCTTCTCCCTCGGTGCCATCTATGATATTCACCCCTATTTTGGTTCCAACCTTGGCACCACTGACTTCAGTGCTATCCTTGGATCTGACATTGGCTCCTATGACTGTACCTGCTTTGGCACCATCCCCAGCCATGGTGCTGATAGTTTCTTCAGCTCCATCAGCTACTAAAGTCGAATATCTGCCAAGGACCAGAAACTCTCCAACTTACGACCCTTTTTTGGGGCAGAGGTTTAGCCCCTTTCTTGAAAGACCTGATTCTCCTTCAGCAGCCTCCTTTAGATCCACCAGGAGTTTTTCTGAATTATACCTAGTGCGGGTTGTGGACCAGTCTCTGGCAGCTAGGGACTTGCCCACTTCAGCTAGACCTTCTGTCCATCTTGGCTCAGAATCTTTTACTACATCTTCCCCTGTTTATCCTCCTCCATCCACTACCCAGGTCCAGGAGATCTCGGTAGCAATGTCCACCCCAGTGCATACTGTCTCAGCTCTGACAGCAGTTTTTCCCCTGTTGGCACCAACCACCCTTGCTGCATCGGCTCTGGTGGAGCTGATTCTCTCTCAGAGCAGTGTTTGGACAGTCCATACCATGGTACCTAGCCCGGAGCCTATTTTCTCACTGGTGCCATCTATGTCCATCACTCCGATAGCTTTTAGTCTTCTCAGAGCTCAACACCTAGAGGTGGGCTTCTCATGGCAGGGTTGTCCTTCTCAGTTCCAAGCTCCCATCCCTCCTCAGGTGGGCCTGCTTTCCAGGTGATGGAGAGGATCCTTGCCTCCGCAGGCTTGCAGTCACCACCATGACATCAGCATCAGAAACCCACCCCCTAGCATGCAGTTGTCCCAACCCCCCCACTTCAGGATCATGGGCATGGGAGCTGCAAGACCCCCCTTTGAAGGGAACCCCTTCTCTGGAATCCTCCTCAGAAGATCACACTGGGGAACCACCCTGGAAAAAATGGTGCAAAAGGAAGCACCTTGATTTCCTGGAGGAATTTTTCACTGAAGACACCGATTGTAATAAGGGGGAGGGGTCCCCACGGTCTCCCCCAGATGACGTCTCATTCGGAGACATTCTCAAAATCCTCAAGCAGTGGGGAGACTGGAAGTCCTCTAACCCTTCTTCTGAGGAATCAGTGCTCTTGCAGGCTTTCCGTGCCCAGCCATCTACTTCCTGGGTGACCCTACTGGCAGATGACCTTGTTAAGCTCATTGTGCAGCATGTCTGGAAGGGCCCGGACAGAGTAGAACCTGTCCACCAGAGGTCAGACAAAATTTTATCTACACCTGAAGACCAGCACCACTGGTCCAAGCAGTTGACAGTTGATTCCATGGTCGTGGCAGTGGCCACCAAGAGGGAACAGGCAGAAGATAGTTCCACTGTCCATCCTCCGAACAGGGAGCCTCGGACCATAAACATCCTAGGAAAGTGGACCTATGCTTCAGCGACCTTCAAAATTTGTTCGCTGAACTATCTGGCACACTTCACTCGCCTTCAAAGAGACCTCATTTCTGAAATGTCTTCCTCTTTGGTGGGGGTATTGCCTGATGAGGTGCATGACACTGTTGCCTTGCAGCTAGCTACCTTTGAATCCATCTCAAACTCCTCAATGCATTTGATGTCTCACACCACTGAGGGGGCAGATCTAGCTGCCTCATCAGGCATTGTCATGAGACGTAATGCCTGGATGCAGTTGCATGACTTCGCAGACCCCTTTAAATCTTCCTTCGTCAATGCACCTGTCGACGTATCTGCATTTTGTGGACCCAAAGTACGAGACACACTTGCACAAAGTGAGAAAGATGGAAAGACCTTGTCTGCTGTGGGCATACGCTTTTTCACCCCCAGAGGTCCTACTCCAGGAACCAGAAGGGAGGAAAAATGTGGGTCAAGAAATCCCAAGGATCTTTTCGTGACACTTGTGATGAGCAATCCCCCTAGGCCAGAGGGGGAAACTCATCTGGAAGATGCCCCTTTTGGTCTGTGTAACCAGGGTGCTAGAGATTTTTTCTCCGGCAGACCCTAGCAGTGCTCTTGAGCAGCAGCCCGATTGCTTTCCTCTGGAAGCAGTCAGGGTTTGTTTTTCTCTGCACCTACCAGCCTGGCAACTTATTACTACCGATGTTTGGGTGCAGAGAATAATATCCAGAGGCTACCAAATACCATTTGATTTAACTCCCAAATCCGTCAAATGAATCCCATATGTGCCACCCAATCAGAGGGAATTAGTAGCCTTAGAAATAGAAAAGCTACTAAGAAAAAGAGTCATCCAACCAATCCCACCAGACCAGACAGGATCCAGGTTTTACTTGAGGTTCTTT
Organism: Protopterus annectens; assembly: GCF_019279795.1. NCBI lineage: Eukaryota > Metazoa > Chordata > Ceratodontiformes > Protopteridae > Protopterus > Protopterus annectens. The sequence continues at coordinate 373,953,389 of NC_056745.1, forward strand.
TTAGTGCCAAAAAAGACAGGGGACTGGAGACCAATCCTGGATCTCAGCCTATTGAACAAATTTATTAAACCTCTAAAATTCCAGATAGTCACGGTACAGTCCATTCTCCCCTTCCTAGGGAGGGACAACTGGATGTGCTCTATAGACCTTCAGGATGCTTACTACCACATAAAGATGGATCACCACTCCCGGAGGTTTCTCCGCTTCTGGCTGGGAGACAATCACTACCTGTTCAGGGCACTGCCATTTGGTTTCTCGACAGCCCTCCAAGTGTTCACCAAATGTATGGCAGTTGTGGTACCTTATCTTCCACTACAAGGATTCCAGGTGTTTCTGTATCTAGACGATCGGCTCCTTACCACTCTAACCAGGAATCTCCTAGTCCGCAGCCTCTCTTACAATCAAGGTCTCACTCTCCGCTTTGGGATTACAATCAACAAGGACAAATCTCAAATGTTCCCAACAAAGACAATGGCATTTATGAGTGCAGTTTTCGACACAACATCCTGTCAAGCTTCTCTTCTTTCTCACATGCTTTTGAAAATAAGACACCAAACCCAAGACCTTCTTCCTCAGACCTATGTACCAGCATGTCTTGTACTGCAAATCTTAGGCTCCATGGCGGCTGCCATTACATTAGTACCACTGGTGAGGCTGCCCAGGAGAATCCTACAGTGGCTCCTTTCCACACAATGGTAATTTTTAACGCACCCACTCGACCACATGATATGTCTTACAAACCATTGCAAGGAAGAAATTCTATGGTGGATGAAGTCACAAAAGAATCTTTGGTGTCGACCGTTCTGTCTTCCCCAACCCACGGCCATGGTGACCATGGACACTTCCCTATTAGGGTGGGGGAGCATTTCCAGGGAAGGATGGTCCAAGGCACCTGGTCCCCCATGGAGGCCAATTTGCACATAAATGTCCTACAACTGAGGGCAGTTCTCTTAGCATTGCAAGTGTTCCATACATCCCTAAATTCTGGGACCATTGCAATTCAGTCAGACAACATGTCAGTCATCTGGTATATCAAAAAGCAAGGTGGAACCAGGTCTTACCCCCTCTGTTGGGAAGCCATGAGGATTTGGCACTGGGTGATAGCTTCCAACTGTTTTCTTATTGCAATGCACATTTCCGGGAGTTCTGACCTTATTGCGGACAATCTGAGCAGGAACATCCTGATGCCTCACGAGTTGTCCCTCAACCCTGTAACAGTGGATCGGATCTTTCGTTGCTGGTGCAAGCTTTGCTGTGATCTGTTTGCTTCCCCCCCTGAACAACAAATGCAGAAGCTACTTTGCCCTGATCCTCCCTCAGGGGGAACCCCCGAGAGATGCTCTAATGCACAATTGGCCCCCGGGTCTACTATAAGCCTTTACCCCATTTCCCCTCATTCCAAATTTTATCCAGAAAGCTCAAAGGTTGAGAGGCAAAGTGATCCTCATTGCCCCCTATTGGGAGTCAAGTCTGGTTCCCGTTTCTATGGCCTCATCTGATTCACAGCCCATGGATCCTGGATCATTCCCAAGGCCTGTTATCTCATCCACAGGGACTGATTCATCCCAATCTCCACAGTCTCAAGATCACAGCTTGGTTCCTCCACTTCCAATGATTGCCAGCCTGCCCATCTCCTCTTCATGAAATTTTTCTGGCTTCACACAAAAAAACAGGAAAGTTTATTCTAGTAAATGGACTAGGTTCCCTGTTTGGGCCAAAGATCAGAACATAGATCCCTTTTCTATGTCTGTTCAAAAGATCCTTCAATATATGACAACTCTTTTACATGCAGGAGCCTCAGCATCAATGATCACTGTACATTTAGCAGCTATCACCAATTTTCATAATGGACTTGATAATTCTTTGATTATGTCACACTGCCTATGCAAGACATTTTTGAAAGGAGTATTACACATTAAACCTCCAGTCAAGTCTCCCTCAGAATCCTGAGACTTGACTTTGGTGCTTCAAGCTCTCACAGGTCCTCCCTTCGAGCCTTTTGATTCAGGTGATTTAAAGTTTTTGTCATGGAAAACCTTACTTCTAATAGCACTTACCTCAGCAAGAAGAGGGCCTGAGCTGCAGGCCTTGCGTGTCAAAAGACCTTACTTGATCTTCTACATGGAAAGGGTGTCCCTTCATACTGACCCTTCTTTCTTGCCCAATGTCATTTCTGGATTTTCCATTAACCAATCTATTGACCCACTGGTTTTCTTCCCTCAGCATTCTAATAGAGGGAAGTACCTTTTGCACACCCTTGATGTGCATCAGCAGCTTCATTGTTATTTGAACAGGACTAAATCTTTCAGGAAAACAGATCAATTGTTTGTGGCCTTTGCAAGAACCTGATTGGGTAAACTTGTTTCCAAAGTTACTTTATCCTCCGGGCTTACAAACATCATTATCTTTATCTATGAACAGAATAAGCTATCCTTTCCTTCCAGAAAAATGGCTCACTCTACCAGATCTATGGCTACTTCTGTAGCATTCCATTCCAGAGCCTCTATGGATGATATCTGTGCAGCAGCCACTTGGACAAGACCTCATACCTTTATCTTTCATTACAAATTGGATTTGGCCTCCAGGGGATGAGCATCTTTTGGTTCTATGGTGCTCAGGAATATCCTTCCTTAGGGCCACCCAGGACTCATGTAGCTGGGGACTCAGTCCTAATAGTAAGGAATGAACAAAGATTTACAACATCAGATAAAGAAATTATGTCTTACCATAATGTTCCATCTGTGTTGTAGATCTTTGTTCATTCATTACTTCCCGCCCTCCTTCCCCCTGCCTGGACTCCTGGTGGACTTTAGGAACTCCTGGTTAGGGTATTTGTTCAGACAGAGCCTTCTACTATTTTTCTATTTACTACCTCTATTATATAAGAGCAGGCAAATTCAATCTTGAGTAACTAGGAGAGGGGCATTATGGGTAGGTCTTAGCTGAGAGTTTTTGGTTGGCGTAAGCTTGGAGATGGCCGTATCGGTTCTGAGGACAGAACTGAAGTCCCAATAGTAATGAATGAACAAAGATATACAACACAGATGGGATGTTATGGTAAGATATAACTTCTTTTTCAGTGAAGTCACCATGTGCATACATGCACAATCAACGACATACTAATTATTTTGAAACATTTTATATATATGTATAAGCATTTTACTGGATATTTACAATACTAAAAATAATTAATTAATCTGTATCCTTTTTTAAGTCACATAAAGAAGAGAAGTTTGGACACACACTATCTGTCCTTCCCTCCTTTCTCCCCTTGTGCTGAGAGTGCTGGTTTCACTATGCAGGTTTGAATGGGAGGTGAAAGGTGAGTAAGAGGCTGATCTCGGATATCAAGGGGAAACAGAAGTGTCAGTCAAGACCATAGGGCCGAGGCAGGTAAAGCAGGTGAGGACTAGGTGTTAGGTATATAAAACAGTACTATCAAGAAATCAATCCCCTTTCTCACTGACCATGGTAAAGAAGCTTTGCATTGCTTTGCCCATGATTTATGAAATGACAATGACAAAAAGGTGCTGAGGTCTTGTAGTCTGTTAGAGAGGTAAGGCCTGGTGAATTATTACTGTTTTTAATAGTTGACGTGCCTGCAGAGCATTGTTGTATTAAACTGGATGGATGTCACCAGTAAGAGCTATGCTTACTGTAGATGTTCTTTTAAGACTTATGATATACCATGGATATTCTAAAGTAGAACTGCTGTTAATTAAGGGAACTTGAGAGAGGCTTTGAGCCCAGTTGTGGGTCAGAGGGTGCAAGTTGTTTGGTTGTTATAGATAGAGGTGTTTCACTGCATTATGTAGCAAAGGTACATAACATTTGTGTACAACTTAGCTTGCTTAACAGTGACACCGGAACAGGATACTGTGGTATGCTTGCTTTCAAACATGATGATGATTCTGGTTAAGATTAAATTAAGTTACTGGTACAGTAAGATAAACACACAAGTAAATATTTATGTTTAAATAGTCAAGTTATGGATATATATACATTTGAACAGAAAGAATATGGTAAAGTGGTTTCATTACTTAACCAAATAATCATCAAATTGGGCCCTTAACAAGGTGATGGACCAGGGTCCCCCAACCAAACCAGTAGCCTTTTGCTTGGACATCTTTCCCCAGTCACCATAAAATAATATTCAGATTTCTCAATTTATATACCATAAATTCAATTACACTAGATCTTCAGTTCATACACAAAACATACTAAATAGACTTGAAATAAACTTCAGTAAATCACTGAACCAAGAAAGACTGGAAAGCTTATAAAGGAGACACTGTGATCTGACTAACTCTAAACTAGCTTAGCAATTGGTGACTCTCTTGTAAGCAAATCAGGCACATGCTTTGTTGGAAATTTTAATGGAGTTGTGACAGTGCCCTGCCTGAGGCCAACATTAGGGATATCTCAAACGATATAAAGGATTAAGGATAACCATGTCGTGGTCACTGTACACATTGGAGTGAACAATCTAAAAAGGTCCTCCTTCCCAGTATGCTACAGGATATAGCAGAATAAGCGAACAGCCTAGCAAAAAGAGTGGAAAAATATATCTGCTTAGCAAAATTTTTCAATTACCTCATCAGGCATTTGAATATAATGATAACATTTTGGCCTTTTGTCTGTGGAAAGGACATGATGTTATGCACAGGACAGTCAGTGACTCTCATTCTGGAATGAAATGTGGGACCCACCAGAATATTTCCCCTCTTGTAGGCTTTACCTCTGTCACCCCAGAGTAAAAGTGCTAAAAAGAACATTTTCCATTCTTATATTTATTACACCTACTTAAATTCTAATTGAAAAAGAAATGGAAAATAAGATAAAAAAATCAGGGGAAAAATAACAGAAATCTGAACAATAAAATAGATAACACAAATGGTTTTCTATGCTTGTCATATGTTGATATCTGCACCATTACTGAAAAATGGTTTAAAGATACAAACTGCATATCACAAATTATAGGGCATGCCTTCCTTAATTTCACTTATGATAGGATAGGTGGTGGTATCACAGTTTTTGTAAGCAAGCACTTAAACGCCAGAAACCAAGTAATCAACGTAGAAGTAGAAACTGTTTGAAAAATAATTAATGTTGGTTTATTAAATGTAATACTATGCATCCTACAGACCATGGAAAAGCTTCCCTGCTCATCCTTACTAATGCATGCTAATCCTTAACCAGCCCATGGCCTTAACATAGCCTTGTACCATACCTTAGAAACATACCTCTCAACCTCTTAGAGCAAGAAATCTGGACAAAGCCATATATAAAAGTTGGACAAAGGCCCAAAAATGACAATTTTTAAATATTCTCTTACAAACATAGAAAGTTGATAGAATAACAGGTTTTGCATTAGTATGAATTTTCTGAAGGGTATGAAGCCTGAAACTCAAATGTCTGTCATTATTTTCTAACTTCAGTCTTTAATGGTTTGCCAAATAATTTGCCAGAAAACCACAATTTTATGAAAAATGGACCAAAAATGTGATGCAAAAATCTGGAGATTCTGTGAAAATCTGTACAGTTGAGAGGTGTGCTTAGAAAACTCCCTACAGTAACAGTATGGTTACTGGATCCAAAAATAAGACTTTTTGTTTCCTTTTGCAATCTTTTTTTTTTTTATTTTCTGAATTTTTCATTATATTTATTTTTGAAATGCTGGCATTGATCACCTTCTTTTTGATGTATACATATTTTAAAAACCAATATGCACCCATTTGCATATAGGCTCTCTACCTTCTTTCCACAAAATGTGGAACATTACCTTTCAAAATTTGGAATAAATGGGAAAATGTGGAACACTTAATCACTGTGTGACAGTGTGAGGTATTGCCAGCTATGCCAGGAGAAGTAGGGCAGTGGATATGTAACATATACCATCAAAGCTAGCTGGAATTTTGTAAAGAATTATACGTCATTTGTATATCAAACTGATTTGTACAGATGCTTGTGTTGAAAAATGCATTTGTAAAACTGTTTGTGTTAAAATATATCAACAGTGTGCCCTGCTGGACAGAAAAGAAATCTTCATGCATTATTGTAACTGTTTAAATGTATATATTGTAATAGAGGATACTGGAAAAGAAAAGATTGATCTCAATCCACCTGACTTTGAGAAATAGTAAGAAAATTAAATTACTGGGCCTAGGCCATAAATATGTTATCTCACAGTTTTGAATGAAGCCAGAAATATAATGTCTGTAAGAAAAATGGTTTGTTAGCCTCTGTAGAAGGAGTAGACATTTGTAATTGTTTTATGACTTCCAAAAGCTGCACCAGATCTGAGGAATGCTCTTGTGTGTATTATTGATATGTAGATGCTAAATCCTGGCAGTTTCTAGCATTGAGAGGTTGCATGGGAACCAGAAGTCAGATGACCAGATGTATGTGATGTCATTTTGTACAGAAATAATGTATTAATATTAGCTGAGACTTGAGTCTCAGGGCAGTCTGTTTCTTGGAACCTGACATAGAAGGATCCCTCACCTACTTCATCTTGTTTTGCTTTCGTAAGTTAACTAGGGAATAGTGACTCTTTAGATTAGTTAGGAAAGTATAGTGAGATTACTTAAGTCCAGTTTTTTCTGTATCTGCATGAATGTATTCATCTGTGTTATTGTACTATTTCCTGTTTTTGAAACTCTAGTTGTTGTTGTGGTCTTTCGGCTTTTCCAGGTTAGGGGTCGCCACAGCAGAACTCCAGTCCGCTAATGATTGGCAGTAGATTTTGATGAATGCCGAGGTGCCAGCTCGATGTTCAACCTTCAACGAAGGCACGCCCATTTACACATGTCATTCGAATGCCCACCCAACCGCGGGGAGGACATGCAGACTCCACACAGCAGGCACTCCCCGCACTCCAGCCGAGAATCGAACGGGAGAACCTCTTGTTGTGAGGCAACAATGCTACTGCTGCACCACCGCGGAGTTTTTGAAACTCTGGTATTTAATGGAGTTTTTGAAACTCTGGTATTTAATGTAAATAGATATTTAGTATTTTTGTGTTCTTTTATTATTTATTATTAAATATATTTAACTTTTTTCATTGTGGCTGGTCCTTTAGATAATATTTTAACCTTTGAGAGTACTCATATCTGTTTGGTGACTCTGTGACCACTCCTGAAAGCCTTATTGCATTGGTCAAACTACCATTCATGTTAATATTAATTTTAGTCAGTATAATTAGGTACCCTTGTAAGAGCCTTAGAGTAGCTGGCTTGGGAGTGTCTGATGTCAGTATCTACCTTATAGTCTGGACAGAAGGGGGCATAGCTAGTAAACCTGTGACAGCCTTTCTCAGGTGTGTGTGTGTGTGTGTGTGTGTGTGTGTGTGTGTGTGTGTGTGTGTGTGTGTGTGTGTGAAAATCAAATCTCAGAGTGTATGTGTCAGCTACTTGGAGCAGGGACACAAAGCACTCGTTTCACAGAGAGAGTGCTAGAAGACTTGGCTTGGACACTCAACTGAGGACTTAGCTATATGGCTGTGCTAGTGGGGAGCCTTACTGGGGACCTGGGGAGAGACAGAGAGAGAAACCCTGACCCAGGCTGAATGTGTTCTCTCTGTGCTCTTAAAGGAAATTGTGCTTGATACGGAGAGCTGCATCTGGAAATACTGGGTCTATCCATTTTTGCTCTAAGTGAATGTCACCCTACAATGTCAGTGATGAGGATTCAGGCTCCTTGATAACTGGCCCAGAGAGGGGATGTAACACACTGTAACAAGGAAGCTCACACTATATTTTCAAGAGGCTGCATTGCTGATTTAATATATTTCAAAACTTTTTACTATGGATATGCTTTAAAACATTAACAAAGACTATGTAAATACACCTTCAGTATAGAACAACACAGGAGTATGGTCCTTTTAAGACTTAAAAATGAGAAATGCCCTCATAGTGATGTAGAGTTGAGAAGTATGGATTTGCAGTCACAAATACCAATGCTCTGACTTCATGACATGTATCTTTCTATATCATTTCTCATTTCTAACAAATAAGAGGCATATATTTCAACTTCTTTACTTAAGAATTTTTAAAAAATCTAAAAAAACAAACTATATTAAACTTCTCCTGCACTCCCCACACCCCCTGTTACTTAAATATATCAAATCCGAGATCGCACTACACAGAACAAAATAACAAACATAACATTCCATGTTTCATGACTGTCTATTTAAATTGTAAAAAACTATCCTCAACCTTCTCTTTGAAACACTACTTCACTGCTAAAATATTACACATTACTATATATCTCTTCAGTACTTACCAGAGTTTCGCAGATAACCTCAGTCATGTTCCCTTCTTACTTACTATACTACAACATAACACATCTTAAAGTCACAGCAACCAACTGGCACATCATAACACTGTTTCCACAGACTATTCAACATTCTAACATTTGTTTTGTTCTGTGTAGTGTGATCTCAGAGTTGATATATTTAAGTAGCAGGGGGGTGTGGGAGCTGCTGTGGGGCTAGCCCCTGCTTATATTGGGAGACATTTAATATAGTTTTTTTTATTTGTTTCTGTATGTTGTTGTGGTGGAATATAGTAAATGTTGGTTTCCTATGTTTTTTCAGTGTTGTGGGATTCAGTGTTTTCAGGTTTCAGTGTATTGAACTTTCAAGATTTTTGTCTCACTGTTTTGAATTTTAGCATTATGGCATTCAATGCTCTAAAGTGAATCCTTATATGGATATATGTATATATATATATATATATATATATATATATATATATATATATGTGTGTGTGTGTGTGTGTGTGTGTGTATGTATATATATATATATATATATATATATATATATATATATATATATATATATATATATATATCCACAACCCCTTTTTCTCTCATTTTTCTACATGGCATCGGGGTGACACTTCAACAACGACAGTTATCTAGAGCCAAGGTTTACACTGCTGGGTGGCTAACCCTGCTTTGGATTTTTTGGATATTTGGATACATTTTAATTTCATGGTACTTTTTGGTTAATATATCTTAAATGGCCCTTGTGATCGTTCGCCAATATTCTAAGTAAAAAAGGGGTCTGTTTAGGGGGTAATATACTGATCACAACAGACAATTTGCAGGTACAACCTGGGTGATCAGCAGGTAAAATGTAAAATCTGGGATTTTCTGCAATATGTGGGACAGCTGAGACCATGAAGCAGACTCTGTGTGTCTCTCTCTCTATACACACACACACACACACACACACACACACACACACACACACACACACACACACACACACACACACACACACACACACACACACACATATATTTTTTTTTTCATTTGTTTGCTTTGGTTGGATTTAGTACACATCAACTGATAGTAATTACCAAGACTTGAGGATGAATTCTGCTAACACTATCATCCTCATCCTCTTTGCACTGTTTCCATTTCTTCATCAGAACTACATACCTGAGAGCTATCAAACAGCCACAGCATCCGCTTGGCATACTCAGATTACAGAAAATACATTTAACAAGATTCTAAACTCCTAGATTATGGAATGTTCACAGATTTATAGCATTCACCACATGTTGACATATTGCAGTTACTATTAAAACACCAGTTCTTTTACTACTTAGAATTAATGCATGCTCACTTCAAGTCAGTGTCCTGTCATGTAAAAGGATTATTGCTGTAGGAATGCAAGATGATATTCCTTTGGCATAACATTTTCTTTCAAATTTAGGGATAGATTCCAAAACAGTTTACTGTCAGAGTAGAGTCTTGCATCAAGCCCAGAAATGCATATAGCATGCAGGGAAGTAAATAGCGTGGGAAGAAACAGCCAGGGAATTGTTATGGCTGGGCTTGTATAGGCCCTAGGGCTGATAGCCTAGTACCAGCCTATGAACCTATGAACCTATGTATCTCAGTGCAGCAGCTTGCCTCAACATAATTGTTTTGGAATATAGCACTTAGGATTCATCCAATCTACCCAAAGTAATGTTTGTATTTCACATGTTGTTTTATCTGGCACGTATCAGTATTATTACATATTTAGACTATAGACTCAAGCTGGCCTTAACCATGTTGTTATAAGTCTATATTGTAAGTGGATTAAAGCCTCCTTGTGTAGAATTATAGAAGAACTGTCAGCATGCTCCCTGCATCTGCCACTCTGGAAAACCTGAAACCACATGAGCAGTTTATTATGAGGGGATTTGAAAGATGTTGTCAGAATGCTCAAATCTTTGTTGTGCTTACAATTTTTTTTCTGAGCGATAGCTACAGATAAAGAAGAATGAGGCCATCAGATTTGTGTTAGGAAACCTGGCTAGCGTCAAACTGACATCGATTACTACATTAAAAATCTTATGAGCCAGACCATGTGTCATGTGAAGGATTCTTATTTAATTCTACCAGGACCTCCCTTCTGAAGCTGCTGTTCTGAGTGGGATGTTTGCTCATATAATGAAACTCTTGCACGACCAGCAGCTATTTTGTGATTGTTAAAGGATTACTGCCCTTAGGGTGGGAAAATGGGATTTCCACAAAAACAGTTTGTGTCCAGGCTATTCATGTTTCTTCAGTTTCGTTTTCCTTGACTCTAGTGACTGGATTGTTTCTCTTAAAAGAAACATCCACCCACAAGAGCAAGAAAGATAATCCCAGTCCAACACCTAATTCACTAGATGTGATGGACACGCAGACCTCAGATTATATCAGCAGCATTAACTAATCTTTGTGCAGATACATAAATGTACATATGAATAACAGCAACAAGAATTAGTAAAACATTAAAGGAAAATCACTGTCTCATATGCTAATTATGTTGTTAGAAGTAAAATATATTACTCCATTAGGAGACCACTGAGAACTTAATATCACATCTGCCAGTTGCAGTAACATATTTGACAGACTTGAGGTACATCAAGTAGATTTCAAATAGTTTAAGTTAAGTATCTTTAATGCCAGTTATGCATGTTAAGATACATTTAAGTGATATGACAGTCTGCCAGTTAGTAGAAGTTGCAGTAGTCAAAGCTGCACTTGTTTGCATTCACTGCTGCTTGTTGTTTCACATGAATGTCTATATTTCTCTTTATTTCTCTTCTTTAAGCAATATATTTACCATGATCAGCATTGAAGCACTGTGAACATTGCACATAAAAGTTAGTACATTGTTTTGCCAACTTGTTTGTCTTCTCCGACTTCTAAGGTGCAGCCATAGAGGATGGTTTAAAAGCACAGAAAGTTTATTATGTGATATTGTGGCTGAATTATTCTCCAGAAAGTATATGTACATGTATAGGTAGAAGAAGATGTTTGGAGGATTTGTGTTCCATCATTTTGCCACATTTGGGTAGCGGTCTGTGGGGAAGAATGGTAGCTAGATGTTTTTGCAGTCAGTTCAGTCCCCCAATATAGTACCCCTCAAAAAAAAAAAAAAAAAACACTGTTCTTGGTGGAAGTAACAAGCAAAACAGGAAAGAGCTGCTACAGTTTTCCACCACACATAGAGCTGTGCAGAATTTCAGTTTAGACTGCAAATGCAATGCACTAAAGAGCAATCACGAGCTGACGATCATGCCTTCTAACAGTTTGCACTCAGAGGGCTTCCCCCTCTGCCCCACCCTAGCTATGTAAGGGGTAACTGCATTTAGGAATACTAATGGAAGCAAGAAAAAACACGACACTGGATGTCAATTATTTCTAACAGTCACTCTATAGAGTATAAAGTGAATGGTTACTCAGCGACAATTAGAATCAAGTACATTATTTCACTTTTATTCTTTAGGTTCAAAGATTCATAGCTTTATACTAGGCTAATGACCACCAGGGTCTTTACAAGCTTAGCTGTGGAATCTAACCCAGTTGTGTCCCAGAGTTCCTTAGACATCTACATGTTGTGCTATGCTAGTACAGAAGTAGCTTAGGGTTACGGGGGGGGGGGTGTATGTAAGTTGGGGATTCATTTGCATACTCTCAAATTTTGTATATCAGAGACGTGGGGGCTGTACCAGGGGTGAATTTGCAATTTCATATCCAATAATCAAGGTTTTTTTTGAATAGGGTCAGGGATGAACTCGGCTTCATGTAGATGGGGAGCATATTCCACAGTGCAAGGATCCTTTGAGACAAATATTGGCCCCTCCAGCCTGGTCTATTTATGTTGCAGGCAAAGGTCAGGTCCCTGGATCTAGTGGTTCTGGTACTATTTGTCTTATGGATGTGCAAGAGATCCCTCAGAGCTGGATCCGAGGATGCCTTATATGTTACGCATATATTGCCTCTCAGTAGTCTGTAGGAGACTAGGTACAGAGATAGGACCTTAAGGTTATCTGTGTAGCATAGGATATTCATACTCTGGATTCTCCTGGTGAGCAACCTTTGAGGGTGTTAAAATTGTTGCAAGTCCCTGATGAGGTGCATGCCAAAGGAGGCATTATACTCAATAATGGGGCTGATAAGGGCTGAGTAGAGTGGCACTATTACTTCCTTGGACTTGGATGCCATATGCTTATGAAATAGGCAACACAGAATGATTTTCTTATGATCTTGGCTACATGTTGGTTGATCACCAGATTGCTGTCCACATTTTCCCAAATGCCTAACTGTTGGGTCAAAACATAGGGGTGTTTTATCAATGAAGTAATAACCTTGAGTGGACAATTTCCCAAAGGGCATTATGATGCTTTTCTTCTATTGAGTTTTAATCTGTAGCTTTTGCATCAGATATTTGTTTGTGTTAGACTCTCTTGTAGGATGTTGGTGTCATGGAGAATCTATGATAGCTGACTTGGTGAGCCGTACATCACTGACATAGCCTTGACTTCCAAGAAGTAGATGCCAAATAAGATCGGGCCAATCACAGAGCCCTGAGGTAGTCTGATGGTGACTGATCTCTTGGTGGAGGTGGTCTCACCAATCCTGACTTCTTGGGTCCTCTTTGTGAGTCAGCTGGCAATCTAGTTAGTTTTATAGGGATTTAAGCCTCGTTCTGAGAGTTTGTCAACAATTCCCAAGTGAGGTATTTCTTAGAAAGCCTTTACTAGGTCAAGGTAGGCAGTATGCACTGTTACTCTCATCCACAGCCATGGTGACCCTCTCTAAGAAGTCTATCAAATTAAGTAGGCAAGACCTTCCCTTAATGAAGCCAAACTTGGATGGGTCCTGTGTCTGTAGGTTGCCAGTGCCCTTATTGATCATTTCTATGATAATTGATTCCATGGCTTTACATATTAGACTTGTCAAACTGATGGTCTTTATTTCCTACAGTCAGTTGCTGGTCTACTTTATGAAGAGATATGGCCTCTGTGGCCCTCCATTCACCAAGCACATAACATCTTTTGAGGCTGCAGTTGAGGAATGCCTCAAGTGGTTCTGCTTAGTCATGTTTCAGGCAATTTAGAAGGCAACCAGGGATATTGTCAGGGCACATTGAAGCAGTGTTTTTGGCCTTAGCAAATGCCTCCAGGAGCTGCTCCTTGTTAGTAATTGGGAGGATATGCTAGACACAAAGTGTGTGGGGGAGTGGGAGTAAAGTTAGAGCTAAATTATCAGCCAGTAGATTTGTTTTGTCACCCTGGTCAGGGTATTATCGTTTGCCTGGGAGGCTATCCTGACCTTGTAATTGGGCTTGTTTGACTTTATTAGACCTTTTACTTTCTTCTTTAGCTGAATCAGAGAGCTCTTGTCTCTATGAGAGTTGTTCTTTCTGATATATTTTATATTTGTTGGCTTTTCCATTTTGAAAAAATGAAGCTTGTGCATGTGTTTGCAAGTTCATAACTATTTCAGATTTGTTTAAATATTAAATCATATGCAAGCTGATTATAATGTTACATGAGGTTTATGCTATAGACATAACAATGTAATTTATGAAATGATGTTTTGTTAGATTTATTTTATTTTATTTTTGTGCTTAAAATGGTAATGTAGAGTGTTAATGTATTAAAATATTAAAAACACTAAGCATAAAATCCCATAAGTGCTTGAAAAAGGGTAGGAAGAAATTTTACATGTGTCTACTTAGAGGAGAATATATCTAAGTTTTAACGTACCTGTAATTGTTTTCCTAGTATTGAGCCAGTGTGCTTTTATTTCTACAGTGCAAAACTATATAAATGCACTTATCTGACTATTAAAGGTCATTTAAACTAGTCAGGAAAGTGGAATGTCCATATAATATGACTAAACCAAAATGTAATAGAATCAAAATTACAAGAGTAAAGCATTTTCACCCTTAGTTCAAGACTGACAGACTGCTACTACAGAGATTTTTATTTAATGAAAACTTTATTAAAAAGAACACCAAAAAATCACAATAAATCCAGTACATAGTGAGGAAGTAGAATTTAAAAGTCAGAATTATGTAGGAATGTATTTTGCGGATATGCAGGATGTCTATCAGGATGGAGTCTGCCTTGTATGTCAGGCATATTTCTCCTCTCTACAGCCTGCAGGAGACAGAATACAGGGATAGGGCCTGGAGGTGGTCTGCATAGGATATGTATTTTTTTAGTAAGGAACCTCTGTGGGCTTTTCAATTGTTGGATTTGCCTGGTACATACCAAAGTGGGCATTGTACTCAATGATAGATCTAATGAATGTAGAATACACTGGAAAAATGACCTCCTTGGACCTAGATGCCATGCCTTTGTTCATAAGGTCGACAGCACAGAATGGTTTCCTCACGGCTCTGAAGGGCAAGGGCTAGATGATTTTTATGTGTGTTCCCAGGTCCTTAACTACTGGGTTGCCTCTTAGGGCTGTGTTGTCAATATGATAGTTACCAGAGGTAGATGATTTCACAAATGATACTATTGTGCATTTCTTGGCATTTAGCTTTAGTTTGTGGCTCTGAAACCATTTATTTGTCTGTGTCAGCCCTCCCTGGAGAACATTTATGTCAGTAGGGGATTCTATGACTGCTCCTAATTTGCAATCACCTGCAAATTTTGTCAGTTGGAGGATGTTGACATTGACTTTGACTTCAAAGACATAAATAGCAAAAAGGAGTGGTCCCATGACCAATCCCTGAGGGACTCCACTTGTGACTGGCTTCTTTGCAGCGGTGGACTACCCAATACTAACTTTCTGTGTCCTGTCTGTGAGCCAGTTGGCTGTCTACCAGGTGACATAACAGTTTATACATAACCTCTTGAGTTTGTCAACAGTGTCTGAGTGGGATATTGTGTCAAATGCTTTAGTCAGTTCAAGGTAATCATGTAAACCATTTTGCCAACATCCATTGCTGTGGTGACCTTCTCAAAGAGGTCTACCAGGCTGAGTAGGAATAACATGTCCTTGACAAAACCAAACTGGGTTGGGTCCACTGTCTGGAGGTTTCCTATGTCATTATTGATCTTTTCCATGATAATTCATTCCATGGCTTTGCATATAAGACTAGTGAGACTTACGGGTCTGTCTTTTCCAGGATCTATAGATGGTTCACCTTTGTGCAGAGGGATGACTGCTACTATTCTCCATTTGGGAGACATGAAGCCTTTTTGGAAGCTACAGTTAAATAGCAATTCCTGAGGGCCTGATAGGTCATGTTTCATGCTATTTAGAAGGCATCCTGGGATATTGTATGAGTCCATGGATGCAGTGTTCTTGGCCTTAGAGAAAGCATTGAGTACCTATTCCCTAGTGATAGCAAGTGGAGTTATATTTGATGGTATTCCCGAGGGGAGGTTGAAGGTGATAGAGAGGTAAAGGTAGAGCTAAATTTGTAAGCCAGTAGGTTTGCTATAACTTCTAGAACACTACAGGTGGATCTATTGACAGTTCTGCACATAATTTTGTATTGCCTTTGAGGTTCCAAACATAACTAAATATATCTTGTGGTTGTCCTTGACCTTGGGAGGCTAAATTTAACTCAAGTTTGGCTTAGGTAGACTTTATTTGTCCTCTGATTTGTATGTTTAGTTTGTTGAGAGTGCTTTTATCTTGCTTGATGCCACATCTACTATTTTTGTCATAATTTTCTTCCTTCTGTTGTACAGCATATTGATGTTATGATTCCACCAGTGTGGCTTGATTTTTGAGTTAGTTCTGTACTTCTTCCTGGTGGGTACAGCTGCCTCTGTGCAGCTATTAACATGATTGTATAGGGTTTCAGTGAACACTTCCACTTAGGCAGCAGTATTCTCAGGCTTTATGGGGTTTGAAACTTTGCCAGGTTATCACTCAATAGTAGGAAGCTAGCATTAGAGTAGTTCCTAAACATTCCAGGGTTAGCTGGTGCTCCAGGTTTTATTTTTACTTCAAAGGAGATCATTCTCTGGACTGACCTTACCAGAGAAGACATTATACTAGGGGGTGTACGGCACTGTACCATATTAGTGAGGGTGAAATCCAGTATTTTTCCACCACTGTCAGTGTATTAACAATCTGGCCAATACACTACCAGAGGTGCAAAATTACTGGAGGCATACTGACAATCTAGTCCAGGGAGTTTGTGTTTACAAAATCCAGGAATTTCTGTCCCTGCACATTTGGTGTAATATATGATTTCCAGTTAATAGTGAGGTAATTTAAGTCACCCATGACTTTAATCATGGTATTGGGTTGGATTGTGAGTGTTTCCATTACTTTTAAATACATGTTATGGGTTTCCAGATTCATAGAGGGGACCTCCCGCATGCAAGGAAATGGTATGGAATTTTTCCTATTCTGATATGAAAGTGGAGAAGCTAAAGTGCATTGCCCTCTTTGACTAACCTGGAAGGATATCTGTTGTTGGTCTAAATCAAGACACTTCCACCTTTAGTCTCTGTGTGATAAATGGTCTGAATGTGTGTAAGGGCTTATATCCTTGGACTGCCAGGGTGTTCTCCAAGGCGTTAAACCATGTCTCAGTGACCACAAAGACATCAGCATTTTCTAGGGTGAGGAGAGCTTGTAGGGTGTAGAATTTCTTGTTTAGACTCTTAGCATTGAGCAGTAACATCTTTAGATTTTCTTGTTTTTTTTTTTTTGCTATGTCGGAAGTACTTTTATTTAGCATTGCCTAAAATAGGTACTATGAGAGAGGTCAATGTTTCAACTAATATTCAAAAGCCTAGAAGGAGAGATGCAGACCATCCCTGGCAAAGCAAAGTGATCTATTTGACCATCTTCTTCCATGCTGACAAATAATGCACACCTTTAGAATGACACCAGAAACCAAGCCAATTATTAAAATCAGTCATCTTATGCACATATTGTGGCATCATCCTTGGAGAAGATAAAATGCTGCTCAAGTATAGGATCATACCCGCCTGGAACACATATTCTGAGAGCTCCATGATGTCTCCCTTCATATAGTCTAGGGAGGTATATCTCAGGTCATTTAATCCACATGGACTATAACATAGTCATACTGGCACTTGTTGTACAATGACCTCAGTGAGTGTACACTGGCCCATGATAAGCAACTGACTATGGCTTTTCCTTACTCAGCCTGGTGAGAGGGACATCTGTGTGTCTCACAATGGAGTCTCCAATGACCAGAATGTTGGATTGTGTGATGGCTTGCCTTAATGGCTTAGAAGTAGAGACTCCATGAGTTGCTCCATCCATCTAACGATGTTAATGAATTTTCTTTGAAATTTAGCACCCCCTTTTCATTAGGTGCTGAAGCATTGAGGAGTATTCTGTTTAAAAATTGGGCCATTCTTTTAGACGACCCATTGATTTGACAAAAAATAACGGACACACCTGATGAAATTTTTAGATGTGGAATCAATATCAAAAATATTTTGGAGAGAAAAGGTCATTTACCATCTAGTGGAATAGGGATGGTAAAATGTGGCAGATGTAAATTTTGCCAATACATTGAAGTAGCTAATAAATTCTGTATTGGTAATTGCACATATTTTATCAAAGGTAGATTTAATTGTGAGACAGCTGGTGTCATTTATCTTGCCCAATGCCAAAATTGGGGTTCCTATTACAAGACCGAAGACACATTCTTTCGAATGCGTCTTGTTCGTACTTAGAAGACTGAAAAGGCAAAATGTCAAAGTGGCTTTTAAGCAAATTCTTTCCCTGGGAAAGAGTTTGCTTGGCCGCTTCGTTACTTTGCTGTTTTCAGCACTGTAGTGCAATCTCGGAGTTGGTATATTTAAGTAGGGGGGTGTGTGGGGCAAAGCCCCCCATTTAATGTAATGTTTAAAGTGTTTTCTGTATTATTTTTTTGTTGAAACAGCGATTTTCGACATTGTAAACTTTCACTTACATAGGGTCGATTTATCACCGTTCTCATTTTTAAGCATTCGGTGATGTAATATAGACCCCAAAATTGTACTGGATTCTATATAGGTAAAACCAAAAGACATTTAAAAGAAAGAATTTATGAATACCAGTGTAATATTGCTAAGCACAATAATTTAAATGCATTGGCAAAACATATAATAGAAAATAGTGGACACCAGTTTACTTATGTTGTCATAGAACAGGTCAATCGAGAAGTAAGAGGTGGTCTCTGGCAGCTTCATTTGGAGGAACGAGAACTGTTCTGGCAACATAGGCTTAATGCATATGCCTTCCCTGGCCTCAATGAACAATACTCTTTAAAATGTGTTTTAAAATTGAAGGCTATGGAAAGATTAATTTGCAGTCTTATATTACATATTTATGTTTTTATTACTTTTTAATAGGGGGTTGTGATAGTGAAATATGTGTGCTATTGATTACTGAATCCTGATACTTCTTTTCCTTTAAGGTTTTAATTAATGTATGATGTCATAGCCTAATTTTTATTTAAACTGATTCTTTGTTACTGGTATTTGTCTGATGAAGTTCATGTATTGCATGTGAATGACAGCGTTCACATACATTTTATTTGGAGATTACCGCTGCCTTTTGTTCTTTTTATTAGTGAGTTTGTTGTCCTTTGCCCTACATACCTGACTGAGCTTTCTTCAACAGCATAAAAGCCACGACCACTTCCATCCCTAGGAATTAGGTTGTGTCTTCCCAAGCCTGAACATATTATTTTACATCACTTTGTTTATCTATGTTTAGTTCTCCAGAACACTGTTGTCGATCAGCATAGCTAGGTGTTCAAGCTTGCTATATGATGAGTGTGATAGCTGACCTGGGGATAGGCCTGCCTGATGGCGTGCAAAATCCTTGACTGCTGCCATAATGTCCACTGCTAAATGGCAAAGCAAACACTTACACATTCCATGTAACAAAACTTGTGTAAGAGATAACAATTTTGAATATTCTAATATATTCTAGACAAAAAGGAAATAAAAAAAAAAATCTATATACTTTCAGTACTCTGAGTGATTACAAAACCTGGGCTTCAGAAGTATTTAGTTATACTTCCCTCATGGATTTTTTCTGCAGTGCCCCTAAAGACTGAAACTGATGATGAGTGGTGACTATATTGTGGATTATCATTTTCAGGGAATTTGATGGGAAACAAAGAGGTATTTGTACTATTACTGATTAACAAGTATTAACCCGTGGTGGTGGTGATGCGGTAGCATTGTCGCCTCACAGTAGTATGCTGTCCGGTTCGATTCTCAGTTAGAGCGTCTTCTGAGTGGAGACATGCATGAATGGGCGTACCTTCGTTGAAGGTTGTGCATCAGGGCTGTTAAATCGGCATGTAAAAATCAACTACCAATCATTAGCGGACCAGAGTTCCGCTGTGGCGACCCCTAACCGGGAAAAGCCGAAAGAAGACTACTACTGATTAACAAGTATTATACCCACGGTAGTGGTGCTGCGGTAGCGTTGTCGCCTCACAGTAAGATGCTGTCTGGTTCGATCCTCAGCTAGAGCATCTTCTGCATGGAGACATGCGTGATTCGTTGAAGGTTGTGCATCAGGGCTGGTAACTCAGCACGCAAAAATCAACTACCAATCATTAGCGGACCGGAGTTCTGCTGTGGCGACCCCTAACCGGGAAAAGCTGAAAGACTCAACAACTGATAACAAGTATTAATATGCATGCATTTTAATGCAATAAGTCATACTGTGCATTTCCTACCAGTCTTTTGCAGGTTAGTTATTATAGAGCATTATGCATTCTATGGAATTAACTCTATGGAAGGGATATTGTCCACCGTACATGTTGTGTGTGTTTTCTTGGTATTTGTAAACTTAGTAGGGTTGAATAACATAGTGTAAATGCAGAAATAGTATTGATTTTGGATTAACACACATAAGTAAAATTGCTAGAACATCTGCCAGCATATAATAAAAATATGTTTGTGCATAGCTGATGTGTAAAGTAAGAAAAGTAAAAAAAGTGTGAAAAGTGGAAAAAAATATTAACATGATTTATTTTCAAATGTGGAACTAGGTTATGTTTATAACTGATTCTCATATTTCAGAGTGCTCAGTTTAAAAGTTCAGCTGAGCAGTAGTAGAATGTAATGATCAGAATGGCAGATAAAATATAAAAACAGCTTAAAGAAAATAGAGATTTTTTTGAAACATGAAAGAATATGTATAATGTGTTACTCACAAAGACATTATGAAAAATTAATGAAGGAAAGTATGAGTTAACTGGGGCCATGGAAAATGAAAAAGACAGCTCTGCTATTTGGAACTTGTTTGCCTGGTGACATCTTCAGAAATAATCAGTCCTCTTCTTCTAAGTGTACTCAGAAATAATTTATTTTTATTTATTCTCTTTATTAATTTATATTTTGTTGAATGAATCAGGCCTATTAGCAAAGCCCATTTTTAGAAGGGACCCAGGAAAAAGGGCAAACGAAAAAAAAAAAAAATACATAAAGTAGTACAAAAATGAAGCACAACAGTATGGAATGAACTTTAAAACATTGCAATTTAAATAAAATTAAAAAAAATGTAATACTAATGTGCAACAATATTATAGAGGAGAGGAACATCATATAGAAATATAAGACAAAACTGAAACAAAATTAAAGAAAAAGAATATATAGAGTGTACTGTAAGCAAAATCAAGGCTGCAAAGAAAAAGAGAAAATATAAATAGTGTGGGAAATGTAAGGCATGAAAGAAACATAAGCAGTGTTGATTAATTCGAATAGAGAGAGTATACCTGGGTTTCAATAAGCGAAAATTTCTGTGCAGGAATAGTGTAGCCATTCCTGCACAGAATATGGCCGCTCAGCAATCTAGTAAACGAGCCTTCTGATGTGCAAAAGCCTGGCAGCACTATTCCCACACGGACACCACTGAATAATGCTAATTACCTCATTTGCTGGTGACAACCATGCAAATAAGATGAATAAGTGATTCAGTAAGCAGGCAGGCAGGCATCCATGTGGAAATAGTGGGAGGAGCAGAAATGTATTTGACAAGTAGCTGAATACATTTCTGCAAAAATCAAAACAGAGGCATGACAGCTCAAAGTAAAGCATGTATTATATTCCTTAGGCATGTCAATGGCCAATTATATGGCCATTGGCATGGAAAGTTGTTGCAAAATTATAAAAATAAAAATGTTATTTTTTTTTTTTGGTTGATCTAGGCCATTTAAGCATAGGGTAGCGACACGCAAATGGGATTGTGCTGAAAATATAAACAATGTGAAAAGGCAATTTTAAGTGAGATCTGCATTTTGTTATTATAGTCTATGGCATGTAGAATCAAAACAATACCAGGGAACAGTGGTTGCTAGGGGGAAAGGCTCTGGTGTACTGAAGTAACTAGGGATTAAGGCAGTGGGGTATGCTAATGAGGGAAATTTACTGAATCACAAAAAGAAGCTAAGTGCCAAACTGCACCTAACCGTGTAGGTGCTATAAGGCAGTGGTGTAAACAAGAGGAGCAGCAGGCATAAAAAGGGTGTGTGTCATGCTTGGTGTAAGCACACTGGAGCTCCACTGCTACCAGATAAGCTTAGCTAAGCACAGCTAAGCAACGGGGTGTGGTTGAGGCTGTACTGACTTATTCCATGAAATGAAGAGTGTGCTTGTGTCTAGGGGAGGGCCATTTCTCTTGTTTACCTTAGGTAAATGGGTTTGCGCAGCACGCACTGGGATTTAAAAAAAAATGGAAATAGCAGGATTGTTTACATTTGGGCACTGGGGCGGCCACGGTGGTGCAGTGGTTAGCATTGCCACCTCACAGCAAGAGGTTCTCCAGTTCGATCCTCGGTTGGGGTGCCTTCTGTGCGGAGTCTGCATGTCCTCCCTGTGGTCGTTTCCTCCGGGTGCTGCGGTTTCCTCCCACATCCCAAAGACATGCTGCAGGTGGATTGGATACTCTAAATTGGCCCTAGGTGTGCATGTGAGTGTGCCTTCTGTGGAAGGTTGGGTGCCGGGCTGGCAACTCGACACTGTAAAACTCCACTGCCAATCAATGTGCGGGACAAAGATCCGCTGTGACCTAACGACAAAAGCGAAAGAAGAAGAAGAAGAAGTTTACATTTGGGCACTGGGTTTGTGTGGTGTGCCTCGGGGCTTAAAAGAGGTGGAAATGAGAAGGGAAGAAAGGAAAAAAAAGGAAATAGCAGAATACAAGCAATCAAGTACAAATAGCATAGCTGGTAGGTGGAATGAATCATAGTCACACCAAGAACCCAAGCAAAGAAAACTTTGGGTACCGCACTTTATTATTACAAAACTAACCAACCAACCACAAAACTACTTTCTGTTGGTTTTGTAATAATAAAGTGTGGTAACTAAAGTTTCCTTTGCTTGGGTGAGTTCCTGGTGTAAGTTGTTTGGTGATTCCAGTTTGCATGTTTGAATGCATCATAGTCAGCCAATCATACAGGCAGCATCTGCAACACAACAACATAAACTATGCAAACACCTTACAGTCTGGGTTTTCCCACAAACTCTGCACCATTGGTATACACATGCAGAGAATTTTAACCGAAAACATGTTAGGGGCTGCCATTGCTTTGATTCATAAGTATGTGCTGAGGGTGGTGAGGAGGATAATGCTGAAAACCGCCACAAGCTGAGAAGGAGCAGAAGAGTGTTCAGACCCAGGGTAACTTCCCAGGGACTACATGATCTGGAAATAGTAGAGCACTACAGGGTGGAGAGAGACATACTGCAGCAAATCATCAAGCTGTGCTGACTTCAACTCAGACCCAGAGCCAACAGAGGGGAACCCATCCCAGTGGATACCAAGGTATGTGTAGCCTTAAAAATACTAGCTACAGGTACTTTCCAAAGACCTACATAGGACATCATGGGGACACACAGGCATCCGCATCCAGGGTACTCCTCCAGTTTCTGGATGCCATCCTACCACATGCTGGTGAGTACATTTACTTTCCCAACATCTATGAGGAGAGGACCAGCAATATGTGTCTCTTCCACCATGTAGCAGAATACCTGGAGGTACTGGGTCTGATAGACTGCATGCACATCCACATCAAAGCACCACCCAGTGAAAATGGTAGGGTCTACATAAACTGCAAGGTCTTCCCCTCCATCATCTGCCAGGTCGTGTGCAATCCCCACGAAATTATCATGATTGTGTGTACTGGCAGCCCTGGAAGCTATTATGATTACCACATCTGGAATTCATCACAGCTGTACCAGGCATTTGCCTGTGGGGACATCCCAAATGGCCATCTGTTGAGGGATGCTGGCTATGCACTGGAGCCGTGGATGATGACACAAATCAGAAATTTATACACACCCACTCAAGTATGCCATAATGAGGCACACCTACAAACCAGGATCATTATAGAGCATGTGTTTGGGATGCTCAAGTCATGGATCTGCTGCCTTGACATATCTGGTGGAGCCTTGCAGTACTCTCCAGGCACATGTGCACACATGTTCATAGTATGTGCCATGCTACACAATATGATCCTGTGGAAACAGCTGCAGCAGGAACAGCACAGGGAATGGCTACACAGCCCCCCACCATTGCCAAGGTCCCCACAGGCACAGAGGGACTCAGAAGAAGAAGCCCCTGAGCCTGCTCCGGTAAGCAGATGGAGGCGTGCCCAGTATACCCAGGTCTTGGCAAAGAGGCAACACATAGCACACACACTGACACTGTGGGGACCCAGGGACTGACACTTCTCCCTGACTCACACACACAGTAAAATGGATGACACACACATCACATTACCTGTAATTTACCATGTATAGGCAGTGTACTGTGTGCATCCAACACGGGCAGCCCTCAAGCACCACCCTGACAACTGCCGGTGGCACAAAGTTAGTCAGTCTTCTTAACAATAAATGAATGGATTACTATGTTTTGGTAGCATATCTATGGTAATGCTGCATGCATGCAAGAAAATGGGGTGGTCTACAGGGATAGCAACAGACAACTGAGAACTATGTTGGACACCAAGAAATGTCTGCATAATACTGGCTTCCCCACACTATGCAGTATAATTTAAGGTGACAAATCCCACTGCAGTATATGCGGGGAACCAACTAAGGGAGGTCATAGGTCACATGCATGGATGTCACTGTGGGGATCCCATACTCACCCCCAGACTCACACAGCAAGTCAGCTGTAGAAACCCATAAAGGAATGCCTGGCAAAGGCACACAAATGGTGACAATGATGGAATATCAGACTACAGACTTACACAGTGATATCAGAGCAGGACTTGCATTTGCAGTAAGACTCTGAAGGGTAAGACGTCTGAAACTTACTTGCATGCTAGTACAATCTAACCTGTGGTCTCTAATTATATGCCTCTATTCTCCAAGACAGGGCACAATACTATGCTAAATGGGACCAAAATGTAAAGCCAATATCAGCACAGTCTGTGCAAATGTGTACTGTTGACAGTTGTGCACCCCCCACACCCATATTCACATAGAAATGCAGTGACATATAAGTTTGTAGGGTAATAGCAGCAGAGCACACATATCCAGGGCTGTCCCAATCAACATGGATAAGTTGTTGCATGTCCACAATATGCAGGGGTCAATGGGCTATGCATATGTGTGGGGAATACTGTCAGGATGTGGCCAGCAACTTCTTATGGCTGTTGTGTCCTAGTGGCCTAGGTATAGTACTGTGGTAGACAGGGAACATGTTCCACGAAATGCAGTGCCAATATCCACTACTGCTAGGAAGCTGGGCAGGTCATTTACAGATGGCCACACATATGAACAGTACACAGGTTGGAGTAACCTACATAGTGCCTACCATAACTCACAACTGTACAGACCTTTCACAGAATGTACACAGGTTTGCATCATATTTGTCATGTATTTAGTCTAAAATAGTGGTTGTCTGACAAATTATTGGCAAACTACGAAGGTCTAAAGTCAGAAAATAATGACAGATTGTAGTGTCTCAGACTTCATACCCTAAAGAAAAAATGCATGTAAATGCAAAATCTGTTATTGTATCACCCTTCCAGGTTTGTAAGGCCAATAGTTACAGTGGTCTGTATATATAGGCCTTTGTCACCCAATTACTCATGGATATGTCCAGATGTCTGGCTCACATATGTAGAGATGTATGATGTCTAGTAGCACAGCAGTGCGTTCTGTCACTTACCATTTTCACCACAGAGGGGGTCCACTGCCTGGCAGCCTGGGAACAGATGAGTGACAGAATGCACTACCTTTCTAACAAATGGCCTCTGTCAGTCTCACGTGGCCTACAAGCCTCTGGCAAAGGCCCATGCCTCACCCATAGTGCCTTTGTAGGGAATGCCATGGTGTCCATACTATGAACATAACACAGTCAACAAAATGCAAATGTATGGCCATGCTGCTAAATGCTAGTAGCATACCTCTTAACTTTGCAGAGGATGAAATCTCAACAAAGCCATATATAATGATGGGATAAAGGCCCAATAATAGGGACACATTTGAAATATTGCTCTCATAATGTTAGAAAGTTGATAGAATAACAGAAGGGGTGTGTAGTAGCATGGATGTCA
Source organism: Protopterus annectens (assembly GCF_019279795.1). Lineage (NCBI taxonomy): Eukaryota > Metazoa > Chordata > Ceratodontiformes > Protopteridae > Protopterus > Protopterus annectens. Next base: position 373,979,193 of record NC_056745.1, read on the forward strand.
TTAAGGGTGTGAAGTCTGAAAATCTAAAATTCTGTCGCTATTACCTGACTGCAGCCCTGAGTGATTTGCAGCAAATGCACTAGAAGGCAACAATGTGAAGGGAAACTGACCAGATATATGAGGCATGGATCTGGATAAGCTGTGAGAATCTGTACAGATGACAGGTATGGCCACACCAGGATATGACCTTTCAGGTAAGAAGAAGAATACTGCACAATCAGGAGATCCCCAGCCAGCATATCACCAAGGTGCTGGACGTTTTACACAGCTTCATCAGTCAATCGGCTGTAGACACACCTCCCAACTGGCTGGATTGTGCAAGAATGTCTAGCCTTTACCTTATAATATTGGTCTATGCATCATCCATCTTGTATTTCTCTGGTAAATAAATGTGATGATCCAGTTGTATCTGTCAGAAGTATTGATAATAGCAATAGTTACAGTACCCCGTATGTTTGGCCCCTTGTTTTCCCATATTGGCAGCCTATCTCCAGATATCTTCCACAAACAGGTTGCAAGGTATGGCTGTAGCACACATCACCCTGGACTGTAGTATAACTATTCCTGGAATGGATTCCCATGCTTACTATAGAAGGTCATACTGAGCATGCTCCTACACTTAGAGAAGTGAAGCCCATATCTGAAACCACATCGGACTATATATCTCTGTATTGTGCAAATGTCTTTGCATACACACACCTATGTAATCCTGTCTCCACACACACTCATCAGACATGATTACCCACAGCCAGCTGTAGCTGAACATATATATATCTGCCTGTTATGTGAAAAAACTGGCACACACATATAAGCAACATATTACAATATGTCAGGCATACACACATTATAGACATTTGTTAAAGAGAGTTACAGACAGTGATAGAGGAGACACACAGGGCTTAACATTTCTACAGAGAGTGGTAGTTATTCAACAGCATTTTAGATACCCTGAATGGCATAATGATGTTTTGCAAACACTTGCATACCAGTTGTAACCACTGTCATGTCACAGCATGAAGATGACATTCATTGTCCGATGGTGCCGAGGTGGGAGTTGGAATATCATTTCACCTATGTGTGTGCGTGTGTGTGTGTGTGTGTGTTAACTGTGTCCACATTGTGTGTGTGCCTAAAGATTTAATTGTATTATGATGACTTACTCACACAGTACACTTATCATTGCCCTACTTTTCAACACGAGCTAATGTCATTCACCTTAGATGTACCTTTTATTTGGTTTGTCTGTTACTTTATAGCACATGTGATAACTGTGTAACACTATCATACAAATAACTAGATAGGTAGGGGTTCTAATCACAGTCCCGGCATATGTAACAGTGGTTGAATAGGGGGTAGTGTGTGTGTGTCTGTGTAGTAATAAGTGTTTTAGTCCAGTCCCAACCAGTACACCTCCCACTGCCCTACTTCACAAGATCTATTGATGTCATTCACTGTAGAAGTACTGTTGGACTGGCCTCTGCCCCATAAGCTCTGTGGTGTGTGCGATAACTGCATAACACTGTAGTACAAATAACTATTTAAGCTGGGGTTGTAATCTCAGTCCTGGCAAAAGTAAAAGTGTGTGTGTGTGTGTAGGTTAAAGATTTTGAGCCTGTTCACACCCAGTGCACTTGCCATTGTCCCACTTTAGCAGTCCTGCTGATGTCAGTCAACTTAGATGTACCTTTGGGCAGCCTATAGCCCTACAAGCTCTGTGGCATATGGGAAAAGTGTGTAACACTATAGTACAAATAACTAATGAGGTAGGAGTTCTAATCTCAATCGTGGCAAATGGAAAAGTGCATGTTTATGTGTGTGTGTGTGTGTGTGTGTGTGTGTGTGTGTGTGTGTTTGTGAGACTGTGTGTGTGTGTGTGTGTGTGTGTGTGTGTGTGTGTGTGTGTGTGTGAGTGTGTGTAGAAACAGTATTCTCTGTGTGTTTGGTAAAAACAATATCCTCTGGGGGGTGTGGGTTTTATCAATCGGAGGTGTGCTCCACCCACTACACTTATCATTGTCCACTTCACAAGGTCTGCTGATGTCAACCACCATAGACTTACCGGTATACACCCCTCAGCCCTATAAGCTCTGTAGCACATGCAATAACTGTTACACAGACCTGGGAAATGTGTACATATACAGCTGTATCTTGGCTCTGACATGATCAATGTGTTACCACTCTGCCATATCCCTTGTTACCAATTTCTGCAGGGCCACCTCCTGCTGACAGATAGATGCCTATAACACAAACAGAATACAGCATATGAGGCTACATTCAGTCAGAGTTACGAACACCAATAATGCATCATGGCAGAAAAGGTACACACACTCTGAAGTGTACCCATTACAAATGCCAGCTGACAGCACCTTACACAGCATTACATAGCTAAAACTGTACTTAATTCACCCTGTGCAGCAGAACCATATTAGCATGTCCCTGCATCATTGGTATGGATGACAGGGATGTGGCACAGGTATCATCATATGCACAAGGTGTTGTGTGGGTTTGCCAGAGGCCTAGGCTGGCTCCTACAGTTGACATCATGTGTGTGTGTGTTTGGAGGGGTGTTCTATGAATGGGCCATGCAGAGGTAGTGTGTGTGTGTGTGTCTGTAGGTGATCTGACTGTGATTGTGATGTGTGTGTCTGTGTGTATGTATGCACACAGTCATGCCATGTGGCTGCCCTATACAGGAGTATGTTGGACAGCTGTGGACCGTACATGGCAAGGTGTACAGTTCACCATCTCCAGCCACAGGCATGGAAACTGGTCCTGCCAGGGGTCTCACTGGCAACACCAGACCCAAGGCCAGATGCAGTACTGCTTCTCAATCGTGACTGCTGTCTGCTGGATCCATGTCCCTGATGGGACTGGTCAGGAACACGTGCCCATGGCCTGCTCCATTATGGTGTGGACAGCACCCCCACCTTCAGTGGAGCTGGTGTTACTCTCAGCTGATGTTGGTGCTGACCTACATCCATGTGGTTGATGTCCATCTCCCACCACATTCTCAAGCACAGACATGCCACAGTTGAGGACTGCTAAGGTCTCACCTCACCATCTATTCATAACCTCAGTATTTTGATGTGTGGCCTCAACAAGGTCATGTATGTCACCAAATAAGCTAGGAAGAGTTGCATCCAAAACCCTGAGTATTTGTCTGGTGTTGCATTCACTACATGCCTGTGCACCCATAACAGCCTGAAACATGCGTCTAGTGACACCTGCTGTAGCACATGCAACAGTGGCTTGATGGGCAGCAGTCCTCATTTGAGCACCCCTGTCCATCCACCTGTGTGGGACCTTGCCTGCACTCTGGCTATGGCTAGTGGCTACACTCACACTTTCCATAGTCACCACACTAGCCTGTACCATGCCAACACCTGCTACCTTTCTATCATCTGTGGCTGCTGGGGATGGGGTATGTGTGGATATTGAGACTGTGTGTGGGGACATTGTAGATGACTGTGGGATGCCAACTGATGGCACAAATTCAGCCCCTGGCAACCCCACCTGTGCCCCACTATGACCACCATCATTATCAGATTCTGCAGAGACATTGACATCAGATTCTGAGCAGGAGCAACCTTGACCACCATGTCCACCTGTGAGGGGAAAACAACATATGTAAATTAATACCTGCACTATAGATTTGCTGGTACACACACACACACACACACACACACACACACACACACACACACACACACACACACACACACACGCACACACGCACACACACACACACACACACACACACACACACACACACACACACACACACACACACACACACACACACACACACACACACACACACACACACACACACACATTATTGCTGTTCCCTGTCTAGCACGGTGGAAACTCTTAAAGAACATCCCTCTCAACTCTGCAGAGTTTTGTTGAATGTCTAGATGTGTGCCTCATATTTGTGGTCTGTTACTCATAAATCCTGTGTTTGTCTGACACATTAATGGGATGATCTGTGGACTGGCATCACTATTAATGACATAATTTGAGTTTCTCCCTTCAAAACCTCCAGTAAATGTATGTTAAAACAAAACTGCTTACTCTAACAACCTTCTAAGTTTACAGTGGCTATAATAAGTGTACACACCCCTGTTACATGCCAGGTTTTTCTGATGTATAACATGAAAGCCCATAAATCATGTCATAAAATTTCCCACCTTTAATGTAACCTATAACCTGTGCAATCCAATTGAAGAACAAACTCATCGGTTAGGGGTTACATACAGAAAATGAAATACGTACAATAGGCTGGTTGCATGAGTGTGCACACCCTTAAACTAATACTTTGTTAAAGCACATTTTGATTTAATTACAGTAGTCAGTCCTCTTGGGAAGATGTCTATCAGCATGGCCCATCTTGACTTAGCAAAATTTACACACTGTCCTTTGCAGAAGGCCTCCAACTCTATCAGATTGCAAGGCCATCTCTTGTGCACAGCCCTCTTCATGGCACACCACGGATTTCCTATTGGATGTAGGTGTGGACTCTGGCTGTGCCATTCCAAAACATTGATAATCTTCTGGTGAAGCCATTCTTTTTCTGACTTGGATGTATGGTTTGAGTCATTGTCATGTGGAAAGGTGTGATTCCTCTTAATCTACAGCTTCCTAGCAGACACCTGAATATTTTGGGCAAAAAGGGACTGGTATTTGGAACTGTTCATAATCCCCTCCACCTTGGCTAAAGGCCCACTTTCAGCTTATAAACAGCAACTCCAAAGCAGGACACTGCCATCACCATGCTTCACTGTGGGGATGGTGCTCTTTTGGTGATGCACAGTGTTGTTATTGGCCCAAACAAACCTTTTGGAATTATGACCAAACAGTGCAACCTTGGTCTCACTACACCATAACACATTTTTGCACATGCTTTAGGGAGACTTGATGTATCGTTCTTGAGAATTCAGCCAGACCTGGACATTGGTCTGTGTGAGAAAAGGCTTCCATCTTCCAACACTACCCTATAGGCCAGACATTTGGAGAATACAGGAGATTGTTGTCACATGTAGTACACAAACAGTACCTGCCAGAGATTCCTGCAACTCCTTTAGTGTTGCTGTAGGTCTCCTGGCAACCTCCATTATCAGTTTGTATCTTGTCTTTCAACACATTTGGAGGTATGTCCACTTCTTTGCATTGTCACTTATGCCCCTATTTTTCACCAGCTATTGATGACTGTTGACACTGTTTTCCATGGTGTATGCAATGCTGTGGAAATGTTTTTGTACCCTTCTCCAAGCTGATGCCTTTCAACAATGACATCCCTTTTATGCTTTGTAAGGTCTATGTGAGCCATGGCTATTGCTGTAGCAGGCAACTGGATAAATGTCAGGAAAATCCTAGTAAGACAGCTTGCTGTTATTTGGTGTTAATCAAAGAGTCTCTGTGATTGATAGCAGGTGTGTACCCAAGTAGATGTAATGCTGGAATTATATCAAAAGCGGCTTCAAAACAGTATTAGCTTCAGCCCATGCACACTTAGGCATCTAGCTTATTGCACGTTTTTTATTTGTCAAAAGTGTTCCCCTAACAGATCTGTTTGTTTTACAATTGAATTATACAGGTTATAGGTCACATTAAAGGTTGGAAGAGTTTGGAAATGTTTTATAGTGGTCTCATTTTTGTATATTACAAATACCTGGCATTTTAACAGGGGTGTGTACACCTTTTATATGTACTGTATAAGACTACTTTTTTAAAATATGTCTCTAGTTTTGGGCCTTTGTCCTCCCATTTTGTCAGTCTTTGTCCAGATTTCTTGCAATGACAGATTGTGAGGTATGCCACAGATATGTTACATTTCCTACAAATAGGCCCCTGTGATGACCACTGTGATGCAATGCAGTTAAACCCACCATAAGTGAACATGCACATAACACAATATGGCTGAGAGTAACAGTTGTGTGCATGGTAACATGCATGACCTTAACATGCCTGGGGTACTGGTGAGCCACAACATGACAATCCCATACTCACTGGCTTTAGGCTGCTGTCTCACATCCAGACCAGAGGGCCTATGTAGTTGTGGGGGAGAAGTATTGTCAGCAGACTCACATGTGGCATTGGTACAAGATGAATGCTACTTTTCTGCACATGTACTGTAGAAGCTCTGATAGTACACAATTTGCTGTCCTTTACCATACAGATGTGCACTTGTTTGAATTAGAAAACCCTACCCACAAATGCAATTTGACATGAAATATGCATCTAGATACTCTACAGTATCCAGTATGACTGTTACAGTGTTCAATTGATGTGCACTGGGGCTTTACCTGGATTATCCTTGCCTGCATGCCACCTACCTTCACGACTTGTGTTTTTTGACTTGGCTGGTGTGTGGGGGTTGCCCAAAGGCAGGGAAGGAACTCCTCTGTTGCTGTAAGTGGGGTCTTTGTAGCAGGACCCCCCACCTTTAGCAGCATGGTCCCTGGCCATAGCAGCAGCCCTTTGCCAGGCACAATGTATCAGGTCAGTTGCCTGATGCCTGACCTGACCATATGTGTGTACATGGTGGCCAAGTTGTTAACTCTGTGGGCAAGGTCATCCCACAGGGTGGTCTACTCCTGCAGATTGCATTGGCCATGGCCAAACATCACCCCATGGTGCTGGATGATGGCATCAGTGATGGCTGCATTTTCAGCTATAGTATATGGTGGTTGTCTTTGTCACTGCATGTCACCTGGAAGCATAAACAGGGAAACACTTCACAGGACCTCATACATTGGTCAAAGCTATTTACAGAACCTGCACATCGACATTGACTATTATTAGCCACCACTTATAACCACATCATACCCCTGTCATCTATCAGCACAATATGAACCTCCATTGCACTTCTGATCTGGATATGTCATGTTCCCCCCAATGAGGGCCAGTACATTGCATAACCCACCATTCATCATTCACCTTTATGTAGAAGGATGACAGTGGCCATCTTCCTTGCAGATGAGATGTCAATGGTGCTCTGGCTTTGCTTGCGTACAATATTTATTGGAGCTGGGAGCATATGCCTGAGTTCATGTAGGATGCAGGCAGTAATGTTATCAGTTCCCATGGAGACTTACTTTTGTTGACTTTGAATAGGCATTATGCACCTGTCCCCTGTTGAGGGGAGGGGTGCGGGTGCTATGCATATCCACCTGTACTGATGATGGGACAGGGGGATGATGTTTGTTTTTAACCTGTCTACATGGGTTTGGCTATAGCTATGGTGTGTGTGTTCATGTAGTATGAATGACCACCATTACAGGGTGGGGTTGGTTGTTGCCTCTGATATTGACGACATATGTGAAAATGGCCTTGTGATTGGCCTTGGTGGATGTGTCCTATTTGTACTCATAGCTAGCCTTATAGTAATTCACCTGTGACCTTATATGCTTGTTCAGACAAAGGTTGACTTGCTTCCAAGTTGGTGCCTGCTCCTACTTGGCCCTGTACAGCCAATATAGTAATCAATTATGTGGTTTGTGTATTGCTGCTGTCCAGCAAAGGGGATTACTCTACCTTGGTGGAAGCAGGTTTTACAAGTGAGTTATTGCTGAGTCCATAGAGCTATGTAGGTGCTCATATAGCTGTTTGTAGTAGGTGTGGACACAAGGTCATAACACAGTTGGGCACCTCTCCAATTTCAACCTGATAATCATGCTTATTCTAGTACCCATGTCTGTGTCATGGCAATGCAACAACCAGTAGCTGTAGAAATTTATGTCTGTTGGATGCACAGAAACTAAGATTACACATGTGTACAACATGTACAGCTTATTTACCTGACATTTTGCATCCCATATCTATTGTTTGAGGCTTCCAGGCATACCTATTCATGCATACATGTGCACAGGTAATACTTGAAATACATTTATGTTCTAGGTCAGTATGGCACACTGTATTTACACTCTTGCTGCTAAGTCATACCTCTCAACCTGTTAGAGCAGGACATCTGGAGGACGCCACACATACATGGGGGCAATGGCCCAAAATTAGTGATACTTTCTTAATATTGCTGTAACGCACTTAAGTCATTTGTTAGCACAGTAGCCTTTACATTCACAGAAATACCTTGGAGGATGTCCGACACTCATATGTATGCTTGTATGTTCTAATGTCAGTCTACACAAATTTGCCAATGATTTGCCAGACATAACAAAACTTTATGAGCAAATGACTACAAATGTGAGGCATGCATATGGTCAATGTGTATAATACTGGACAGATGAATGGTATGAGATCACTATATCACATCCAGTTCAATACACACATACATACACACACATCTGCAACAGCAGTTTAATATGCAAATACCCTGTATAGGTCTCTTTGATTTGTGAGACAAACATGTATATCACAGTTGTATTCACAAGTAACATATGAATATCTACAATATTCCAGTAACTGGCCTAGCAGTGTCACAGTCAGTATTGTTCAACAGACACTCCAGTAGTACTCATATGGGAGCCATTCTATTCTGGGGTGTCTCAGGGGCCTGAACTGTGATCTATGTCACTGTAGACAGACCCAGATGCTATGGCCATAGGTGGTGATCAGCAATATATCAGTATAGCACGTCTTGTAAGGCATATGTGTTTATCATCCTATATCTCATTATTGCATACCCCTACTGCATTCTATAACATGCTTACGTGTTTGACATACATTTTTGCCTCAAGTATTGCTGGTTTGGATTCCAATGTGTGTGTGTGTGTGTGTGTGTGTGTGTGTGTCTGTCTACCCAGTTGGTGTCCCCCACTTGCTAATTGCACGCAGAAGAGCTGTGTTGTTATTCCTATAACAAATGGCAAGGCAACACACTCCTATACTTGAGTACTTCATGTGAGCACTGCCCCCTTTCCTTGCTTGTGAGGAGGACATCATGGAAGTGTGTGAACAACAGCATCACAGAGGGTAGTTGGAAATACCTCTTACAACAAAACATGTGGAGACAGCCCAACAAAATCGGGAGAATGTCCCAGACTTAGGGACAAAATGTAAGTATTGCTGTTATACATATGGATTCATGCTAGTTTAACAGGGTTTGTGTGGACATGGATATTCTGCATGGGTCTCAGTCTGACAGTGTTATGTAGTTGACATAACTCTCAACTGTAGGGCTATCTGCAGAATGGCCAGAGATTTGACTCTTAATGTTTGGTCTGTTCCTCCAACAGTTGTTGTTCTTGGCAAATCAGTAGCATATCCTGGGTATTGCAGTCAGTAAATGCTAACTTCCATTTGTGTTTCTGACTTCATATCCCTCAGTTAAGATATGTTACAACAAACCCTGTAACACCAGCAGCTTTCTCAGTTTAGAACAACAATATTTCAATTATGCCCCTGTGTTTGGACCTCTACCCCCCAATTATGTCAGGCTTTGTCCAAATGTAATGCAGTAAGAGGTTGATAGGTATGGTATATCATTAGTTAGTACCTTCCTTCCTGATGTCATTTCAGTGATGCAGCAGAATGCCAGACATGTTATGAGGAAGAGCCATAAATATGAGGACAGAGCCTGGACATTCTGTGGTAATCTGTACAGTTGAGGGGTCTGTGTATGTGTAGCAATTGTTAACAGACTGTCAGGAATGTGTAGCAGTGTAGTGTGTAAATGTTTGGTGCACTGTGTAAGGAGAGGGGTATATTTAAGTGTCATTGCTCCTTTTCTATCTGACTGTGCATGCTGTTCCAGTTTTTGGTGTTCTATTGGCTGTATATGTTTGTATGGGCAGACTGACACATGTTCCTTACCACCATAGGAGTCAGACTACACTGTGACTTGGGGCAGTATATGTAGGGGTAGGATGTGAGCGTCAAACATGATATTTATTTTCACACAGTCATTATACTCTACTGTTCATTTGGCTTACCTGTATGTCACTGTGACTGTGGTGAAATTGGTTGTATGCAGGCTCACACCGGTGACTGTTTTTCACTACTGTTACATCCCTGTAGTGCCTGATATATTTGCAAATACATGCGTAATTCCCCATAGCTGACCTGGGGTAGTGTTGTGTCAGTCTAACTGTAATTTGAATGGTGCTTGGTGACATACTAAGCAGCTCTGTGTACTTTCCCTAATGTCATATTATGCCCAGATATTCATAGGATGCCCAGTTCTCTGGCTCATATCTTCAGTCTGGTCCCCATAAGGGTTGTGTATGTCTGACAAATCAATGGGATGATGTGAGGATTTCAAGCACTAACTAATGAGAAGCAATTGAGTCTTGGAGTTGTGCTATTTCAGTCAGGGCTAATGACCCTGGGTCCTTTACAAGCCTAGCTCATAGGATTACCCGGGCATCGTGCCACTCAATCTTAGTTCCCAGTGCCTCTGTCGAGTAAAGCCACTGGAGAGATCCCTGGAGTGAATTTTCTGTTTCCCATCCACAAATCAAGATTTCTCTTGATGAGGGCCAGATAAAATATAAAAACAGCTAAAAGAAAATAGAGATTTTTTGAAACATGAAAGAATATGTATCATGTGTTACTCACAAAGACATTATGAAAAATGAATGAAGGAAAGTATGAGTTGGGCGACCACGGTGGTGCAGCGGTTAGCATTGTCGCCTCACAGCAAGAGGTTGTCCGGTTCGATTCTCAGCTGGGGTTCCTTCTGTGTGGAGTCTGCATGTCCTCCCTGTGGTCGCGTGGGTTTCCTCTGGATGCTCCGGTTTCCTCCCACATCCCAAAGACATGCAGTAGGTGGACTGGACACTCTAAATTGGCCCTAGGTGTAAGTGTGTGTGTGCCTTCTGTGAAGGTTGGGCGCTGGGCTGGCAACTCAACACCGTAAAAATCCACTGCCAATCATAAGCAGACAGATGATCCACTGTGGTGATACCCTAACCGGGAAAAAGCCAGAAGAAGAATGAAGGAAAGTATGAGTTAACTGGGGCCATGGAAAATGAAAAAGACAGCTCTGCTATTTGGAACTTGTTTGCCTGGTGACATCTTCAGAAATAATCAGTTCTCTTCTTCTAAGTGTACTCAGAAATCATTTTTTTTATTTATTCTCTTTATTCATTTATATTTTGTTGAATGAATCAGGCCTATTAGCAAAGCCTATTTTTAGAAGGGACCCAGGAAAAAGGGCAAAAGAAAAAATTACATAAAGTAGTACAAAAATGAAGCACAACAGTATGGAATGAACTTTAAAACATTGCAATTTAAATAAAATTAAAAAAATGTAATACTAATGTGCAACAATATTATAGAGGAGAGGAACATCATATAGAAATATAAGACAAAACTGAAATAAAATTAAAGAAAAAGAATATATAGAGTGTACTGTAAGCAAAATCAAGGCTGCAAAGAAAAAGGGAAAATATAAATAGTGTGGGAAATGTAAGGCATGAAATAAGCATAAGCAGTGTTGATTAATTCGAATAGAGAGAGTATGCCTGGGTTTCAATAAGTGAAAATTTCTGTGCAGGAATAATGTAGCCATTCCTGCACAGAATATGGCCGCTCAGCAATCTAGTAAATAAGCCTTCTGACATGCAAAAGCCTGGCAGCACTATTCCCACACGGATACCACTGAATAATGCTAATTAAATCATTTGCTGGTGAATACCATGCAAATGAGGTGAATTAGTGATTCAGTAAGCAGGCAGGCATCCATGCGGAAATAGTGGGAGGTGCAGAAATGTATATGGCAAGTAGCTGAATACATTTCTGCAAAAATCAAAACGGAGGCATGACAGCTCAAAGTAAAGCATGTATTATACTCCTTAGGCATGCCAATGGCCAAATATATGGCCATTGGCATGGAAAAGTATTGCAAAATTATAAAAATAAAAATTTTATTTTTTTTTTGGCTGATCTTGGCCATTTAAGCATAGGGTAGCAAAACACAAATGGGATTGTCCTGAAAGGGTAGCAACATGCAAGTGGGATTGTGCTGAAAATAAAAACAATGTGAAAAGGCAATTTTAAGTGAGATCTGCATTTTGTTATTATAGTGTATGGCATGCAGAATCAAAACAATACCAGTGAACAGTGGTTGCTAAGAGGAACGGCTCTGGTGTAGTGCAGTAACTAGGGATTAAGGCAGTGGGGTATGCTAATGAGGGAAATTTACTGAATCACAAAAAGAAGCTAAGTGCCAAACTGCACCTAACCGTGTAAATGCTATAAGGTAGTGGTGTATGCAGAAGGAGCAGCAGACATAAAAATGGTGTGCGTCATGCTTGGTGTAAGCTCCATGGCTACCAGATAAGCTTAGGTAAGCACAGTTAAGCAACAGGGTATGGCTGAGGCTGTATTGATTTATTCCATGAAATGAAGACTGTGCTTGTGTCTAGGGGAGGGCCATTTCTCATGTTTACCTTAGGTAAATGGGTTTGCGCAGCACGCACTGGGATTTAAAAAAATGGAAATAGCAGGACTGTTTACATTTGGGCACTGGGTTTGTGCGGTGTGCCTCGGGGCTTAAAGGGGGTGGAAATGGGAAGGGAAGAAAGGGAAAACAAGGGAAATAGCAGAATACAAGCAATCAAGTACAAATAGCATAGCTGGTAGGTGGAATGCATCATAGTCACACCAAGAACCCAAGCAAAGAAAACTTTGGGTACCGCACTTTATTATTACAAAACTAACCAACCAACCACAAAACTACTATCTGTTGGTTTTGTAATAATAAAGTGTGGTAACTAAAGTTTCCTTTGCTTGGGTGAGTTCCTGGTGTAAGTTGTTTGGTGATTCCAGTTTGCATTTTTGAATGCATCATAGTCAGCCAATCAAACAGGCAGCATCGGCAACACAACAGTATAAACTATGCAAACACCTTACAGTCTGGGCTTTCCCACAAAATCTGCACCGTTGGTATACACATGCGGGGAATTTTAACCAAAAACATATTAGGGGCTGCTATTGCTTTGATCCATCAGTATGTGCTGAGGGTGGTGAGGAGGATAATGCTGAAAACCGCCACAAGCTGAGAAGGAGAACAAGAGTGTTCAGTCCCAGGGTAACTTACCAGGGACTACATGATCTGGAGATAGTAGAGCGCTACAGGGTGGAGAGAGACATACTGCAGCAAATCATCAAGCTGTGCTGACTTCAACAAAGACCCAGAGCCAACAAAGGGGAACCCATCCCAGTGGATACCAAGGTATGTGTAGCCTTAAGAATACTAGCTACAGGTACTTTCCAAAGACCTACATAGAACATCATGGGATCTCACAGGCATCCACATAAAGGGTACTCCTCCAGTTTCTGGATGCCAACCTACCACATGCTGGTGAGTACATTTACTTCCCCAACACCTATGAGGAGAGGACCAGCAATATGTGTCTCTTCCACCATGTAGCAGAATACCTGGAGGTACTGGGTCCGATAGACTGCATTCACATCCACATCAAAGCACCAACCAGTGAAAAGGGTAGGGTCTACATAAACTGCAAGGGCTTGCCCCTCCATCATCTGCCAGGTTGTGTGCAATCCCCAGGAAATTATCATGACTGTGTAGGCTGACAGCCCTGGAAGCTATTATGACTACCACATCTGGCATTTGTCACAGCTGTAACAGGCATTTGCCAGTGGGGACATCCCAAATGGACATCTGTTGAGGGATGTTGGCTATGCACTGGAGCTGTGGAAGATGACACCCATCAGAAATGTACACACACCCACTCAAGAATGCCATAATGAGGCACACCCACAAACCAGGATCATTATAGAGCATGTGTTTGGGATGCTCAAGTCATGCTTCTGCTGCCTTGACATATCTGGTGGAGCCTTGCAGTACTCTCCAGGCACATGTGCACACATGTTCATAGTATGTGCCATGCTACACAATATGATCCTGTGCAAACAGCTGCAGCAGGAACAGCACAGGGAAGGGCTACACAGCCCTCCACCATTGCCAAGGTCCTCATAGGCACAGAGGGACTCAGAAGAAGAAGCCCCTGAGCCTGCTCCGGTAAGCAGATGGAGGCGTGCCCAGTATACCCAGTCCCTGGCAAAGAGGCAACACATAGCACACACACTGACACTGTAGGGACACAGGGACTGACACTTCTCTCTGACTTGCACACATAGTAAAATGGATGAAACACACATCACATTACCTGTAATTTACGATGTATAGGCAGTGTACTCTGTGCATCCAACATGGGCAGCCCTCAAGCATTACCCTGACAACTGCCGCTGACAGAAAGTTAGTCAGTCTTCCTAACAATAAATGAATGAATTACTATGTTTTGGCAGCATATCTATGGTAATGCTGCATGCATGCAAGAAAATGGGGTGGTCTACAGGGATAGCAACAGACAACTGAGAGCTATGTGGGACACCAGGAAATGTCTGCATAATACTGGCTTCCCCACACTATGCAGTATAATTTAAGGTGACAAATCCCACTGCAGTATATGTGGGGAACCAATTAAGTGAGGTCATAGGTCGCATGCATGGATGTCACTGTGGGGATCCCATACTCACCCCCAGACTCACACAGCAAGTCAGCTGTAGAAAACCATAAAGGAAAGTCTGGCAAAGACACACAAATGACAACAATGATGGAATATCCCACTACAGACTTACACAGTGATATCAGAGCAGGACTTGCATTTGCAGTAAGACTCTGAAGGGTAAGACGTCTGAAACTCAATTGCATGCTAGTACAATCTAACTTGTGGTTTCTAATGATATGCCTCTATTCTCCAAGACAGGGCACAATACTATGCTAAATGGGACCAAAATGTAAAGCCAATATCAGCACAGTCTGTGCAAATGTGTACTGTTGACAGGTGTGCACCCCCCACACCCATATTCACATAGAAATGCAGTGACATGTACGTTTGTAGGGTAATAGCAACAGAGCACACATTTCCAGGGCTGTCCCAATCAACATGGATAAGTTGTTGCTTATCCACAATATGCAGGGGTCAATGAGCTATGCATATGTGTGGGGAATACCATCAGGATGTGGCCAGAAACTTCTTATGGCTATTGTGTCCTAGTGGCCAAGGCACAGTACTGTGGTAGACAGGGAACATGTTCCATGAAATGCAGTGCCAATATCCACTACTGCTAGGAAGCTGGGCAGGTCATTTACAGGTGGCCACACATATGAAAAGTACATAGGTTGTAGTAACCCACATAGTGCCTACCATAACTCACAACTGTACAGACCTTTCACAGAATGTAGACAGGTTTGCATCATATTTGTCGTGTCTTTAGTCTGAAATAGTGGTTGTCTGGCAAATCATTGGCAAACTACGAAGGACTAAAGTCAGAAAATAATGACAGATTGTAGTGTCTCAGACTTCATACCCTATAGAAAAAATGCACGTAAATGCAAAATCTGTTATTGCATCACCCTTCCAGGTTTGTAAGGCCAGTAGTTACAATAGTCTGTATATATAGGCCTTTGTCACCCAATTACTCATGGTTATGTCCAGATGTCTGGCTCACATACGTAGAGAGGTATGATGCCTAGTAGCACAGCAGTGCATTCTGTCACTTACCATTTTCAACATAGAGGAGGTCCACTGCCTGGCAGCCTGGGAACATATGAGTGACAGAACGCACTGCCTTTCTAACAAATGGCCTGTATCAGTCTCACATGACCTACAAGCCTCTGGCAAAGGCCCATGTCTCACTCATAGTGCCTTTGTAGGGAATGCCATGGCGTCCATACTACCAACATAACACAGTCAACAAAATGCAAATGTATGGCCATGCTGCTAAATGCTAGTAGCATACCTCTTAACTTTGTAGAGGATGAAATCTCGACAAAGCCATACATAATGATGAGATAAAGGCACAACTATAGGGACACATTTGAAATATTGTTCTCATAACGTTAGAAAGTTGATAGAATAACAGAGGGTGTGTGTAGTAGCATGGATGTCATGAAGGGTGTGAAGTCTGAAAATCTAATGTTCTGTCACTATTACCTGACTGTAGCCCTGAGTGATTTGCAGCAAATGTACTAGAAAACAACAATGTGAAAGGAAACCGACCAGATATATGAGGCATGGATCTGGATAATCTGTGAGAATCTGTATAGATGACAGGTATGGCCACACCAGGATATGACCTTTCAGGTAAGAAGAAGAATACTTCACAACCAGGAGATCCCCAGCCAGCATATCACCAAGGTGCTGGACGTTTTACACAGCTTCATCAGTCAATCGGCTGTAGACACACCTCCCAACTGGTTGGATTGTGCAAGAATGTCTAGCCTTTACCTCATAATATTGGTCTATGTATCATCCATCTTGTATTTCTCTGGTAAATAACTGTGATAATCCAGTTATATCTGTCAGAAGGTATTGATAATAGCAATAGTTACAGTACCCCCTATGTTTGGCCCCTTGTTTTCCCATATTGGCAGCCTATCTCCAGATATCTTCCACAAACAGGTTGCATGGTATGGTTGTAGCACACATCACCCTGGACTGGAGTATAACTATCCCTGGAATTGATTCCCATGCTTACTATAGAAGGTCATACTGAGCATGCTCCTACACTTAGAGAAGTGAAGCCCATATCTGAAACCACATTGGACTATATATCTCTGTATTGTGCAAATGTCTTTGCATACACACACCTATGTAAACCTGTCTCCACAAACACTCATCAGACATGATTACCCACAGCCAGCTGTTGCTGGCACATATGTGGTATATCTGCATCTGTTATGTGTGATACACACACACACACACACATATATATATATATATATATATATATATATATATATATACATGAGCAACATATTACAATATGTCAAGCATACACACACATAGACATGAGGAAGAGAGAGACAGACAGTGATAGAGTGAGACACACAGGGAGACACATACAGAGAGTGAGTTATACACAGGGATACCCTGAATGGCAAAGAGTGATGTCCTGTTACAGACACTTGTATACCATTTGTAACCACTGGCATGTCCCAGCATGAAGATGAGATTCATTGTCTGATGGTATCGAGGTGGGGGATGGAATATCACTTCACCTATGTGTGTGTGTGCGTGTGTGTGTATGTATGTGTGTGTGTGTGTGTGTGTGTGTGTGTGTGTGTGTGTGTGTCTAGGTATAAGTATTATGATGACTTACCCAACCAGTACACTTCCCATTGCCCTACTTTACAACATCTGCAATTGTCATTCACCTTAGAAGTACCTTTGTACTGGTTTCGGTACTGTAAGCTTTATATCATGTGTGATAACTGTGTAACAATATCATACAAATAACTAGATAGGTAGGGGTTCTAATCACAGTCCTGGCATATGTTACAGTAGTTGTATTGGGGGGTAGTGTGTGTGTGTGTAGTAATAAGTGTTTTAGTCCAGTCCCAACCAGTTCACCTCCCATTGCCCTACTTCACAAGATCTGTTGATGTCATTCACTGTAGAAGTACTGTTGGACTGGCCTCTGCCCTATAAGGTCTGTGGTGTGTGCAATAACTGCATAACACTGTAGTACAAATAACTATTTAAGCTGGGGTTGTAATCTCAGCCCTGACAAATGTAAAAGTGTGTGTGTCTGTAGTTTAAAGATTTTGAGCCTGTTCACACCCAGTACAATTGCCATTGCCCCACTTTAGCAGTCCTGCTGATGTCAGTCATCTTAGAAGTACCTTTGGGCAGCCTACAGCCCTACAAGCACTGTGGCATGTGAGAAAAGTGTATAACACTATAGTACAAATAACTAATGAGGTAGGGGTTCTAATATCAATTGTGGCAAATGGAAAGTGTGTGTGTGTGTGTGTGTGTGTGTGTGTGTGTGTGTGTGTGTGTGTGTGTGTGTGTGTGTGTGTGTGTGTGTGTGTGTGCATGTGTGTGTGCGTATGTGTGTGCGTGTGTATGTGTGTTTGTGAGACTGTGTGTGTGGGAACAGTATTCTCTGTGTGTTTGGTCAAAACAATATCCTCTGGAGGTGTGGGTTTTATCAATTTGAGGTGTGCTCCACACACTACACTTATCACTGTCCACTTCACAAGGTCTGCTGATGTCAACCCCGATAGACTTACCTGTATACACCCCTCAGCCCTATAAGATCTGTGGCACATGCAATAACTGTTACACAGACCTCGTAAATGTGTACATATACAGCTGTACCTTGGCTCTGACATGATCAATGTGTTACCACTCTGCCATACTCCTTGTTACCAATTTCTGCAGGGCCACCTCCTCCTGACAGATAGATGCCTATAACACAAACAGAATACAACATATGAAGCTACATTCAGTCAGCATTACAAAGACCAATAATGCATCATGGTAGAAAAGGTACACACACTCTGAAGTGTACCCATTACAAATGCCAGCTGACAGCACCTTACACAGCATTACATAGCTAAAACAGTACTTAATTCATCCTGTACAGAAGAACCATATTAGCATGTCCCTGCATCACTGGTATGGATGGCAGGGATGTGGCACAGGTATCATCATATGCACATGGTATTGCATGGGTTTGCCAGAGGCCTAAGCTGGCCCCTACGGTTGACATCATGTGTGTGTGTTTGGAGGGGTGTTCTATAAATGGGCCATGCAGATGTAGTGTGTGTGTGTCTGGAGGTGACCTGGCTGCGATTGTGTGTGTGTGTGTGTGTGTGTGTATGTATGCACACAGTCATGCCATGTGGCTGCCCTATACAGGAGTATGTTGGACAGCTGTGGACCGTACATGTCAGGGTGTACGGTTCATCATCTCCAGCCACAGACATGGAAACTGTCCTGCCAGGGGTCTCACTGCCACCACCAGACCCAAGGCCAGATGGAGTACTGATTCTCAATCGTGACTGCTGTCTGCTGGATCCATGTCCCTGATGGGACCAGTCAGGACCACGTGCCCATGGCCTGCTCCATTGTGGTGTGGACAGCACCCCCACTTTCAGTAGTGCTGGTGGTACTCTCAGCTGATGTTGGTGCTGACCTACATCCACGTGGTTGATGTCCATCTCTCACCACATGCTCAAGCACAGACATGCCACAGTCGAGGACTGCTAAGGACTCACCTCACCATCTATTCATAACCTCAGTATTTTGACGTGTGGCCTCAACAAGGTCATGTATGTCACCACATAAGCTAGGAAGAGTTGCATCCAAAACCCTGAGTATTTGTTTGGTGTTGCATTCCCTACATGCCTGTGCACCCATAACAGCCTGAAACATGTGTCTAGTGACACCTGCTGTAGCACTTGCAACAGTGGCTTGATGGGCAGCAGTCCTCAATCGAGCACCCCTGTCCATCCACCTGTGTGGGAGCTCATCTGCACTCTGGCTATGGCTAGTGGCTACACTCACACTTGCCATAGTCACCACACTAGCCTGTACCATGCCAACACCTGCCAACTGTCTATCATCTGTGGCTGCTGGGGACGGGGTATGTGTGGGTATTGAGACTGTGTGTGGGGACATTGTAGATGACTGTGGGATGCCAACCGATGGCACAGATTCAGCCCCTGGCAAACACACCTGTGCCCCACTGTGACCACAATAGGTTCATAGGTAAATACTAGGCTATCTGCCCTAGGGCATTTATAAGCCTAGCCAGAGTGTATTTGGCTTCCCCCTCCCTATTAGATTAGCCTACTGTGCCTCTGTAAAATAGGTCACAGAAGGTACCCTTTTAAGATTAGTTTCCTGTGTCTCTGTCTAGCAGGGACACTGGGGAGATCCTAGGGGTGAATTTGCGATTTCCCATCCACGCGTCCAAATTTCGCTTGAAAAGGGTCAACGAGGGGCTATGTCTAACATGAATTGGGATTCTATTCCAGAGTGAGGGGAGCCTCTGGGAAATGAATCTGTCCCTCCAGCATGTCCTATTTATTTTTGTGCTGAGGTTTAGGTCCCTGGAGCATGTAGCTCTAAGGGACTTGGATTTTTTGAGGTGGAGCATGTCCATTAATTCTGGGTTTGACATGGCTTTGTATGTCAGGCATAGATCACCTCTGAGTAGGCGGTAAGCAAGTGAGTAGAGCTGGAGTTTCTTTAGTTGAGCTGCATAGAACATCTGTTTGTAGCCCATGATCCTCTTGGTGAGGTACTTTTTGGGGTCTCTCCAGTTGCTGCAGGTGTCGGGTAAGAGACATCCCAAAAGGGGCATTGTATTCAATTATGGGCCTGATGAATGACGAGTAGAGGGGCACAATGACCTCTCTTGATCTAGATGCGAACCCTTTCGTGATAAGGTGTGCTATATAGAAGGTCTTTCTAACCACTTTGGCAACGTGATTATCAAAGGAGAGATTACTATCTATGTCGGTCCCCAAATCTCTAATTATTTCTTCCATACTTAATGGATTACCACCTATGTAGTAATTTGTGGGCATCTTGTTTTTCCCAAAGGGGATGACTATGCACTTTTTAGCATTTAGCTTGAGGCCGTGGCTCTGGCACCAAGCATCCGTCTCTGTGAGACCCTTTTGGAGGATGCTTGTGTCAGCTGGAGATTCGATTATGGCCCCCAGTTTGCAGTCATCTGCGAACTTTGTCAGCCATAATCCCCCTGTGTTAGCCTGAACCTCAGAGAAGTATATACTGAACAAGAGAGGTCCCAGAACTGAGCCCTGTGGGATGCCATTTGTAACTGGTTTGGATTCGGACATGGCACCTGCGATTCTGACCATGTGGGTTCTATCTCTGAGCCAGTTTGCAACCCATCTTGTGATATAGGGGTTGATATTTAAGCTGGTAAGCTTATTTATGATACCCGAGTGGGGTATTGTGTCGAAGGCTTTTGCGAAGTCCAGGTAGGCTGTGTGGACTATCTTGCCCTCATCTATGGCTTTGGTAACTGTTTCAAATAAATCAACTAGGTTTAAGAGGCAAGATCTGCCCTTAACAAAGCCAAATTGGGTAGGGTTCAGTGTCTGGTGGCTCCCAATGTCTTTGTTTATAAGTTCCAGACTAGCCAGGCTTATGGGGCGATAGTTTCCAGGGTCCATTGTGGCACCACCTTTGTGAAGTGGGACCACTGTAGCTGTACGCCATTCTTTGGGTACATATCCTGTAGTAAGGCTAAGTTTGAACAGTGACTTAATGTGAGGGTTCAGTTCTTCTTGGAGCTCATGTAAGACACAGCCTGGGCCACAGTCCAGTCCCATAGATGCTGTGTTTTTTGCTTTGGAGAGGGCAACTTTCACCTGTGCATCTGTAATGTCAGGGAGATTACATTCAGATGGGATAGGCATTTGCTCCTTTGGGGGGAAGGGGGGAGAAGTTTGCGCTGAATCTGTCTGCCAGGATGTTGGCTATGTCTGTAGGTTTGGTATATTTTGTACCGTTATGCAACAATTCAGAGCATATCTGGGAGTTTCCGCCCAAGTTCCTGACATAACTAAAGAAGGCCTTGTGATTATCTTTAGTGTCTAGGGCAATTTTTCTTTCGAAACTGGCCTTTGATGATTTTATGAGGGATCGAAGTTTCTTGCAAATACTGATCAGAGATGCCTTCCCTTTTTGGGATTTTGCTCTGTCATGTAGTAGCTTCCTCCTTCTGTTGTATAGCTTATTTATGGCCGGGGTCCACCAGACCAGTCTCCTGTTTTTGGAGGAGTGAGTTTTGGTTTTATTTGGGATAGCACGATCCATGCATTCCTGCAGGTGCTCATAGAATGCATTTGTAAAGGATTCTGTGGATTGGGCTGTATTATCCTCTGGCCCAGGGGCTTTGAAGGATTCCACCTCAGTCTTGAGAAGTGCAAAGTTGGTCATCATTATCAGATTCTGCAGAGACACTGACATCAGATTCTGAGCAGGAGGGACAATGACCACCGTGTCCATCTGTGAGGGGAAAACAACATATGTAAATTAATACCTGCACTATAGATTTGCTGGTACACAAACACACGCACACACACACAAACACACACACACACACACACACACACACACACACACACACACACACACACACACACACACACACACACACACACACACATTATTGCTGTTCACCTGTCTAGCACAGTGGAAACTCTTAGAGAACATCCCTCTCAACTGTGCAGAGTTTTGCTGAATGTCTAGATGTGTGCCTCACATTTGTGGTCTGTTACTCATAAATCCTGTGTTTGTTTGACAAATTAATGGGATGATCTGAGGACTGCCATCACTATTAATGACATAATTTGAGTTTCACCCTTCAAAACCTCCAGTAAATGTATGTTAAAACAAAACTGGTTACTCTAACAACCTTCTAAGTTTACAGTGGATATAATAAGTGTACACACCCCTGTTACATGCCAGATTTTTCTGATGTATAACATGAAACCCTAAAAATCATGTCATAAAATTTCCCACCTTTAATGTAACCTATAACCTGTGCAATCCAATTGAAGAACAAACACATTGGTTAGGGGTTACATACAGAAAATGAAATACATACAATAGGCTGGTTGCATGAGTGTGCACACCCTTAAACTAATACTTTGTTAAAGCAAATTTTGATTTAATTACAGTAGTCAGTCCTCTTGGGAAGATGTCTATCAGCATGGCCCATTTTGACTTAGCAATATTTGCACACTGTCCTTTGCAGAAGCCCTCCAACTCTATCAGATTGCAAGGCCAACTCTTGTGCACAGCCCTCTTCATGGCACACAACAGATTTCCTATTGGATGTAGGTGTGGACTCTGGCTGTGCCATTCCAAAACATTGATAGTCTTCTGGTGAAGCCATTCTTTTTCTTATTTGGATGTATGGTTTGAGTCATTGTCATGTGGAAAGATAAGATTCCTCTTCATCTACAGCTTCCTAGCAGACACCTGAAGATTTTGGGCAAAAAGGGACTGGTACTTGGAACTGTTCATAATCCCCTCCATCTTGGCTAAAGGCCCACTTCCAGCTTATGAACAGCAACTCCAAAGCAGGACACTGTCATCACCATGCTTCACTGTGGGGATGGTGCTCTTTTGATGATGCACAGTGTTGTTATTGCGCCAAACAAACCTTTTGGAATTATGACCAAACAGTGCAACCTTGGTCTCACTACACCATAACACATTTTTACACATGCTTTAGGGAGACCTGATGTATTGTTCTTGAGAATTCAGCCAGACCTGGACATTCGTCTGTGTGAGAAAAGGCTTCCATCTTCCAACCCTACCCTATAGGCCAGACATTTGGAGAATACAGGAGATTGTTGTCACATGTAGTATGCAACCAGTACCTGCCAGAGATTCCTGCAACTACTTTAGTGTTGCTGTAGGTCTCCTGGCAGCCTCCCTTACCAGTTTGTGTCTTGTCTTTCAACACATTTGGAGGGATGTCCACTTCTTTGCATTGTCACTTATGCCCCCATTTTTCACCAGCTATTGATGACTGTCGACACTGTGTTCCATGGTGTATGCAATGCTGTGGAAATGTTTTTGTACCCTTCTTCAGGCTGATGCCTTTCAACAATGACATCTCTTTGATGCTTTGTAAGGTCTATGTGAACCATGGCTGTTGCTGTAGCGGGCAACTGGGTAAATGTCAGGAAAATTCTAGTAGGGCAGCTTGCTGTTATTTGCTGTTAATCAAAGAGTCTATGTAATTGATGGCAGGTGTGTACCCAAGAAAATGTAATGCTGTAATTATATCAAAAGCGGCTTCAACACAGTATTAGCTTCAGCCCATGGACACTTAGGCATCTAGCTTATTGCACGTTTTCTATTTGTCAAACTTGTTCCCCTAACAGATCTGTTTGTTTTACAATTGAATTGTACAAATCATAGGTCACATTAAAGGTTGGAAGAGTTTGGAAATGTTTTATAGTGGTCTCATTTTTGTATATTACAAATACCTGGCATTTTAACAGGGGTGTGTACACCTTTTATATGCACTGTATAAGACTAATTTTTAAAATATGTCTCTAGTTTTTTGCCTTTGTTCTCCCATTTTGTCAGTCTTTGTCCAGATTTCTTGCAATGATAGATTGTGAGGATATATTCTGCAGATATGTTACATTTCCTGCAAATAGGTCCCTGTGATGACCACTGTGATGCAATGCAGTTAAACCCACCATAAGTGAACATGCACATAACGCAATATGGCTGAGAGTAACAGTTGTGTGCATGGTAATATGCATGACCTTAACATGCCTGGGGTACTGGTGAGCCACAACAGGACAATCCCATACTCACCGGTTTTAGGCTGCTGTCTCACGTCCAGACCAGAGGGACCTATGTAGTTGTGGGGAAGAACTATTGTCAGCAGACTCACATGTGGCATTGGTACAAGATGAATGCTACTTTTCTGCACATGTACTGTACAAGCTCTGATAGTACACAATTTACTGTCCTTTACCATACAGATGTGCACTTGTTTCCATTAGAAACCCCACCCACAAATGCAATTTGATCTGAAATATGCATCTAGATACTATACAGTATCCAGTATGACTGTTACAGTGTTCAATGGATGTGCACTGGGGCCTTACCTGAATGATCCTTGCCTATTGCCTGAGTGCCACCCACTTCCACAACTTGTGTTTTTTGACTTGGCTGGTGTGTGGGGGCTGACCAAAGGCAGGGAAGGAGCTCCTCTGTTACTGTAAGTGGGGCCTGTGTAGCAGGACCCCCACCTGTAGCAGCATGGTCCCTGGCCATGGCAGCAGCCCTTTGCCAGGCATAAAGTATCAGGTCAGTTGCCCGATGCCTGACCTGATCATATGTGTGTCCATTGTGGCCCAAGCTGTTAACTCTGTGGACAAGGTCATCCCACAGGGTCGTCTACTCCTGCAGATTGTGTTGGCCATGGCCAAACATCACCCCATGTTGCTGGATGATGGCATCTGTGATGGCTGCATTTTCGGCTATAGTATATGGTGGTTGTCTTTGTCACTGCATGTCACCTGGAAGACATAAACAGGGAAACACTTCACAGGACCTCATACATTGGTCAAAGCTATTTACAGAACCTGCACATTGACATTGACTATCATTAGCCACCACTTATAACCACATCATACCCCTGTCATCTATCAGCACAATACGAACCTCCATTGCACTTCTGATCTGGATATGTCATGTTTCCCCAATGAGGGGCAGTACATTGCATAACCCACCATTCATCATTCACCTTTATGTAGAGGGATGACAGTGGCCATCTTCCTTGCAGATGGGATGTCAGTGGTGCTCAGGCTTTGCTTGCTGGGAGCATATGCCTGAGTTCATGTAGGATGCAGGCAGGAATGTTATCAGGTCCAATGGAGACTTACTTTTATCCAACCTACTTACTATCTATACTACAAACCGATACCTAAGATCCAGTGAAAAATCTCTCCTCTCCATCACCAAGGCTAAATATAGCAGGGAAAGCCTCCCACACCACACCAGAGCTGATCCCCTAGGCTTGGTCATCTGAAAGGGTACTTTTTTAACTGTAGATCTTTACTTATATATTTTCTTTTTCTTATATGAGACTGACATTGTCTTTACTCCATGTTCTATATCTTTTACTTGGAGTGTTTTTTTTTTGTTATATTACTATGCTCAGCATACATGATGTAACCTGTTTTGTGTATTATTTGACTTTGGAGCTTTCTCCCCGGTCTCCTGAAAAATGGACCTGGTCCAGTCGGAATTTCCCGGTTAACAAATGTAAAATAAAATAAAATAGGCATTATAAACCTGTCCCCTGATGAGGGGAGGGGTGCGGGTGCTATTCATATCCACCTGTACTGATGGTGGGACAGGGGGATGATGTTTGTTTTTAACCTGTCTACAGCAGTTTGGCTATAGCTATGGTGTGTGTGGGCATGTGGTGTGAATGACCACCATTACAGGGTAGGGTGGGTTGTTGCCTCTGAGATTGATGACATATGTGAAAATGGCCTTGTGATTGGCCTTGGTGGATGTGTGCAATTTGTACTCATAGTTAGCCTTAGAGTAATTCCCCTGTGACCTTATATGCTAATTCAGACAAAGGTTAACTTGCTTCCAAGTTGGTGCCTGCTCCTACTTGGCCCTGTACAGCCAATATAGTAACCAATTATGTGGTTTGTGTATTGCTGCTGTCCAGCTAAGGGGATTACTCTACCTTGGTGGACGCAAGTTTTACAAGTGAGTTATTGCTGAGTCCATACAGCTATGTAGGTGCTCATATAGCTGTTTGTAGTAGGCATGGACACAAGGTCATAACACAGTTGGACACCTCTCCAATTTCAACCTGATAATCATGCTTATTCTAGTACCCATGTCTGTGTCAGGGCAATGCAATAACCAGTAGCTGTAGAAATTTATGTCTGTTGGATGCACAGAAACTAAGATTACACATGTGTACAACATGTACAGCTTATTTACCTGACATTTTGCATCTCATATCTATTGTTATGTGGCTTCCAGGCATACCTACTCATGCACACATGTGCACAAGTAATACCTGAAATACATTTCTGTTCTAAGTCAGTATGGCGCACTGTATTTACACTCTCGCTGCTTAGTCATACCTCTCAACCTGTTAGAGCAGGACATCTGGAGGATGCCACACATACACGGGGGCAATGGCCCAAAATTAATGATACTTTCTTAATATTGCTGCAACACACTTAATTCATTTGATAGCACAGTAGCTTTTGCATTCACAGAAATACCTTGGAGGATGTCCGACACTCATATGTATGCTTGTATGTTCTAATGTCAGTCTACACAGATTTGCCAATGATTTGCAAGACATAACAAAACTTTATGAGCAAGTGACTACAAATGTGAGGCATACATATGGTCAGTGTGTATAACACTGGACAGTTGAATGGTATGAGATCACTATATCACATCCAGTTTAACACACACACACACACACACACACACACACACACACACACACACACACACACACACACACACATCTGCAACAGCAGTTTAATATGCAAATACCCTGTGTAGGTCTCTCTGATTTGAGAGACAAACATGTATATCCTAGTTGTATTCACAAGTAACATATGGATATCTACAATATCCCAGTAACTGGCCTAGCAGTGTCACAGTCAGTATTGTTCAACAGATACTCCAGTAGTACTCATATGGGAGCCATTCTATCCTGGGTTGTCTCAGGGGCCTGAGCTATGATCTATTTCACTGTAGACAGACCCAGATGCTATGGCCATAGGTGCTGATCTGCAATATATCAGTATAGCAAGTCTTGTTGAGACATATGTGTTTAACATCCTATATCCCATTACTGCATACCCCTACTGCATTCTATAACATGCTTACTTGTTTGACATATCTTTTTGTCCGAAGTATTGTTGGTTTGGATTCCAATTCCTGTTTGTGTGTGTGTGTGTGTGTGTGTGTGTGTGTGTGTGTGTGTGTGTGTGTGTGTGTGTGTGTGTGTGTGTGTGTGTGTGTGTGTGTGTGTGTGTGTGTGTGTGTGTGTGTGTGTCTGTCTACCCAATTGGTGTCCCCCACTTGCTAATTGCACGCAAAAGAGCTGTGTTGTTATTCCTATAACAAATGGCAAGGCAGCACACTCCTATAATTGAGTACTTCATGTGAGCACTGCCCCTTTTCCTTGCTTGTGGGGAGGACATCATGGAGGTGTGTGAACAACAGCATCACAAAGGGTAGTTGGAAATACCTCTTACAACAAAACATGTGAGACAGCCCAACAAAATGGGGTAGAAGGTCCCAGACTTAGGGACAAAACATGAGTATTGCTGTTATACATATGGATTCATGCTAGTTTAACAGGGTTTGTGTGGACATGGATATTCTGCATGGGTCTCAGTCTGACAGTGTTATATGGTTGACATAACTCTCAACTGCAGGGCTATCTGCAGAATGGCCAGAGATTTGACTCGTAATGTTTGGTCTGTTCCTCCAACAGTTGTTGTTCTTGGCAAATCAGTAGCATACCCTGGGTATTGCAGTCAGTAAATGCTAACTTCCATTTGTGTTTCTGACTTCATATCCCTCAGTTAAGATATTTTACAACAAACCCTGTAACACCAGCAGCTTTCTCAGTTTAGAACAACACTATTTCAATTATGCCCTTGTGTTTGGACCACTATCCCCCATTTATGTCAGGCTTTGTCCACATGTCATGCAGTAAGCGGTTGATAGGTATGGTATATCATTAGTTACTGCCTTCCTTCCTGATATCATTCCAGTGATGCAGCAGAATGCCAAACATGTTATGAGGAAGAGCCATAAATATGAGGACAGAGCCTGGACATTCTGCAGTAATCTGTACAGTTGAGGGGTCTGTGTGTGTGTAGCAATTGTTAACAGACTGTCAGGATTGTGTAGCAGTGTAG
Organism: Protopterus annectens; assembly: GCF_019279795.1. NCBI lineage: Eukaryota > Metazoa > Chordata > Ceratodontiformes > Protopteridae > Protopterus > Protopterus annectens. The sequence continues at coordinate 374,007,412 of NC_056745.1, forward strand.
TGTGTAAATATTGGTGTACTGTGTAAGGAGAGGGGTATATTTAAGTGTCATGGCTCCTTTTCTATCTGACTGTGCATGCTGTTCCAGTTTTTGGTGTTCTATTGGCTGTATATGTTTGTAGGGGCAGACTGACACATGTCCCATGCCACCATAGAAGTCAGACTACACTGTGACTTGGGGCAGTATATGTAGGGGTAGCATGTGAGCGTCAAACATGATATTTATTTTCACACAGTCATGATACTCTACTGTTCATTTGGCTTACCTGTATGTCACTGTGACTGTGGTGAAATTGGTTGTATGCAGGCTCACACCGGTGACAGTTTTTCACTACTGTTACATCCCTGTAGTGCCTGATATATTTGCAAATGCATGCTTAATTCCCAATAGCTGAACTGGGGTAGTGTTGTGTCAGTCTGACTGTAGTTTGGACGGTGCTTGGTGACATACTAAGCAGCTCAGTGTACTTTCCCTAATGTCACATTATGCCCAGATATTCATAGGATGCCCAGTTCTCTGGCTTATATCTTCAGTCTGGTCCCCATAAGGGTTATGTATGTCTGACAAATCAATGGGATGATGTGAGGATTTCAAGAACTAACTAATGAGAAGCAATTGAGTCTTGGAGTTGTGCTATTTCAGTCAATATATGTTTATAGGTTCATAGGTGTGTACTAGGCTAATGGTCCTTTACAAGCCTAGCCCATAGGATTAGCCTGGAATCGTGCCACCCAATCTTAGTTCCCAGTGCCTCTGTCGAGTAAAGCTAATGGAGTGATACCTGGAGTGAATTTTCTGTTTCCCATCCACTAATCAAGATTTCTCTTGATGAGGGCCAGATAAAGTATAAAAACAGCTAAAAGAAAATAGAGATTTTTTTGAAACATGAAAGAATATGTATAATGTGTTACTCACAAAGACATTATGAAAAATTAATGAAGGAAAGTATGAGTTGGGCGGCCATGGTGGTGCAGCGGTTAGCATTGTCACCTCACAGCAAGAGATTCTCCGGTTTGATTCTCGGCCTGGGTTCCTTCTGTGCGGCGTCTGCATGTCCTCCCTGTGGTCACGTGGGTTTCCTCTGGGTGCTCCAGTTTCCTCCCACATCCCAAAGACATGCAGTAGATGGATTGGACACTCTAAATTGGCCCTAGGTGTGAGTGTGTGTGCTTTCTGTGGAAGGTTGGGCACCGGGCTGGCAACTCGACACCGTAAAACTCCACTGCCAATCATAAGCAGACAAATGATCAACTCTGGTGACACCTAACCGGAAAAAAGCTGAAAGAAGAAGAATGAAGGAAAGTATGAGTTAACTGGGGCCATGGAAAATGAAAAAAACAGCTCTGCTATTTGGAACTTGTTTGCCTGTTGACATCTTCAGAAATAATCAGTCCTCTTCTTCTAAGTGTACTCAGAAATCATTTATTTTTATTTATTCTCTTTATTAATTTATATTTTGTTGAATGAATCAGGCCTATTAGCAGAGTCCATTTTTAGAAGGGACCCAGGAAAAAGGGCAAACGATAAAAAAAATTACATAAAGTAGTACAAAAATGAAGCACAACAGTATTGAATGAACTTTAAAACACAGCAATTTAAATCAAATTAAAATAATGTAATACTAATGTGCAACAATATTATAGAGAGAGGAACATCATATAGAAATATAAGACAAAACTGACATAAAATTAAAGAAAAAGAATATATAGAGTGTACTGTAAGCAAAATCAAGGCTGCAAAGAAAAAGGGAAAATATAAATAGTGGGGTAAATGTAAGGCATGAAAGAAACATAAGCAGTGCTGATTAATTCGAATAGAGATAGTATGCCTGGGTTTCAATAAGTGTAAATTTCTGTGCAGGAATAGTGTAGCCATTCCTGCACAGAATATGGACGCTCAGCAATCTAGTAAACAAGCCTTCTGATGTGCAAAAGCCTGGCAGCACTATTCCCACACGGATTCCACTGAATAAGCTGATAGGTGGAATGCATCATAGTTACACCAAGAACCCAAGCAAAGAAAACTTTGGTTACCGCACTTTATTATTACAAAACTAACCAACCAACCACAAAACTACTTTCTGTTGGTTTTGTAATAATAAAGTGTGGTAACTAAAGTTTCCTTTGCTTGCGTGGGTTCCTGGTGTAAGTTGTTTGGTGACTCCAGTTAGGGTTTTTTAATGCATCATAGTCAGCCAATCATACAGGCAACATCTGCAACACAACAGTATAAACTATGCAATCACCTTACAGTCTGGGTTTTCCCACAAACTCTGTACCATTGGTATACACATGTGGGGAATTTTAACCGAAAACATGTTAGGGACTGCCATTGCATTGATCCATCAGTATGTGCTGAGGGTCATCAGGAGGATAATGCTGACAACTGCCACAATCTGAGAAGGAGCAGAAGAGTGTTCAGACCCAGGGTAACTTACCAGGAACTACATGATCTGGAGATAGTAGAGCACTACAGGGTGGAGAGACATACTGCAGCAAATCATCAAGCTGTGCTGGCTTCAACTTAGACCCAGAGCCAACAGACGGGAACCCATCCCAGTGGATACCAAGGTATGTGTAGCCTTAAGAATACTAGCTACAGGTACTTTCCAAAGACCTACATGGGACATCATGGGGTCTCACAGGCATCCACATCCAGGGTACTCCTCCAGTTTCTGGATGCCATCCTACCACATGCTGGTGAGTACATTTACTTTCCCAACACCTATGAGGAGAGGACCAGCAATATGTGTCTCTTCCACCATGTAGCAGAATATCCGGAGGTACTGGGTGCGATAGACTGCATGCACATCCACAACAAAGCACCACCATGTGGAAAGGGTAGGGTCTACAATACATGCAAGGGCTTCCCCCTCCATCATCTGGCAGGTCATGTGCAATCCCCAGAAAATTATCATGAATGTGTGTGCTGGCAGCCCTGGAGGCTATCATGACTACCACATCTGGCATTCGTCACAGCTGTACCAGGCATTTGCCAGTGGGGACATCCTGTATGGCCATATGTTGAGGGATGCTGGCTATGCACTGGAGTCCTGGATGATGACACCCATCAGAAATGCACACACACACACTCAGCAATGCCATAATGAGGCACACCCACAAACCAGGATCATTATAGAGCATGTGTTTGGGATGCTCAAGTCATGGTTCCACAGCCTTGACATATCTGGTGGAGCCTTGCAGTACTCTCCAGGCACATGTGCACACATGTTCATAGTATGTGCCATGCTACACAATATGATCCTGTGGAAACAGCTGAAGCAGGTACAGCACAGGAAGGGCTACACAGCCCCCCCACCATTGACAACGTCCCCACAGGCACAGAGGGACTCAGAAGAAGAAGCCCCTGAGCCTGCTCCTGTAAGCAGATGGAGGAGTGCCCAGTATACCCAGGCCTTGGCAAAGAGGCAACACATAGCACATACACTAACACTGTAGGGACCCAGAGACTGACACTTCTCTCTGACTCGCACACACAGTAAAATGGATGACACACACATCACATTACCTGTAATTTACCATGTATAGGACGTGTACTGTGTGCATCCAACATAGGCAGCCCTCAAGCACCACCTTGGCAACTGCCACAGGCACAAAGTTATTCAGTCTTCTTAACAATAAATGACTGGATTACTCTGTTTTGGCAGCATATCTATTGTAATGCTGCATGCATGCAAGAGAATGGGGAGGTCTACAGTGACAGCAACAGACAACTGAGAGTTATGTGGGACACCAGGAAATTTCTGCACAATACTGGCTTCCCCACACTATGTAGTATCATTTAAGGTGACAAATCCCACTGCAGTATATGTGGGGAACCAACTAAGGGAGGTCATAGGTCACATGCATGGATGTCACTGTGGGGACCCCATACTTCCCCCAGACTCACACAGCAAGTCAGCTGTAGAAAACCATAAAGGAATGTCTGGCAAAGGCAAACAAATGGCGACAATGATGGAATACCCCACTACAGACTTACACAGTGATATCAGAGCAGGATTTGCATTTGCAGTAAGACTCTGAAGGTAAGAAGTTTGAAACTCAATTGTATGCTAGTACAATCTAACCTGTGGTCTCTAGTGATATGCCTCTATTCTCCAAAACAAGGCACAATATTACGCTAAACGGCACCAAAATGTAAAGCCAATATCAACATTGCCTGTGCAAATGTGTACGGTTGACAGGTGTGCACCCCCACACCCATATTCACATAGAAATGCAGTGACATGTAAATTTGTAGGGTAATAGCAGCAGAGCACACATTTCTAGGGCTTTCCCAATCAACATGTTTAAGTTGTTGCATCTCCACAATATGCAGGGGGCAATGCGCTATGCATATGTGTGCTGAATACTGTCAGGATGTGGCCAGCAACTTCTCATGGCTGTTGTGTCCTAGTGGCCTAGGTACAGTACTGTGGTAGACAGGGCCATGTTCCACAAAATGCAGTGCCAATATCCATTACTGCTGGGAAGCTGGACAGGTCATTTACAGGTGGCCACACATATGAACAGTACATAGATTGGAGTAACCTACATAGTGCCTACCCTACCTCACAACTGTACAGACCTTTTGCAGAATGTACACAGGTTTGCATCATATTTGTCATGTCTTTAGTCTGAAATAGTGGTTGTCTGGCCAATCACTGGCAAACCACGAAGGTCTAAAGTCAGAAAATAATGACAGATTGTAGTGTCTCAGACTTCATACCTTAAAGAAAAAAAATGCATGCTAATGCAAAATCTGTTATTGTATCACCCTTCCAGGTTTGTAAGGCCAGTAGTTACAATGGTCTGTATATGTAGGCCTTTGTCACCCAATTACTCATGGTTATGTCCAGATGTCTGGCTCACATATGTAGAGAGGTATGATGTATGATGCCTAGTAGCACAGCAGTGCGTTCTGTCACTTACCATGTTCACCACAGAGGGGGTCCACTGCTTGGCAGCCCAGGCACATATGAGTGACAGAACGCACCGCCTTTCTAACAAATGGCCTGTATTAGTCTCACATGGCATACAGGCCTCTGGCAAACGCCCATGCCTCACCCAAAGTGCCTTTGTAGGGAATGCCATGGCATCCATACTACCAACATAACACAGTTAACAAAATGCAAATGTAAGGCCATGTTGCTAAATGTTAGTAGCATACATCTTATCCTTGTAGAGGAATAAATCTGGACAAAGCCATACATGATGATGGGATATAGGCCCAACTATAGGGACACATTTGAAATATTGCTCTCATAATGTTAGAAAGTTGATAGAATAACAGAGGGAGTGTTTAGTAGCATGGATGTCATGAAGGGTGTGAAGTCTGAAAATCTAATGTTCTGTCACTATTGCCTGACTGCAGCCCTGAGTGATTTGCAGCAAATGTACTAGAAGGCAACAATGTGAAGGGAAACTGACCAGATATATGAGGCATGGATCTGGATAATCTGTGAGAATCTGTACATATGACAGGTATGGCCACACCAGGATATGACCTTTCAGGTAAGAAGAAGAATACTGCACAACCAGGATATCATAGGTTCATAGGTTCATAGGTTGATATTAGGCTATCTGCCCTAGGGCACTTATAAGCCTAGCCAGAGTGTGTTTGGCTTTCGCCACCCTTTTAGATTAGTTGACTGTGCCTCTGTATAGTAGGTCACAGAAGGTAGCCATATTAAGGTTAGTTTACTGTACCTCTGTCTAGCAAGGACACAGAGGAGATCCCAGGGGTAAACTTATGGTCTCCCATCCACTCGTCAATATTTCTCTTGAATTGGGTCAGTGAGGGGCTCTGCCTAACATGGACTGGGATTTTGTTCCAGAGTGAGGGGAGCCTCTGGGATATGAATCTGTCCCTCCAGCATGTCCTATTTATTTCTGTGCTGAGGTTCAAGTCCCTGGAGCGTGTAGCACTAAGGGATTTGGATTTCTTGAGATGGAGCATGTCCATTAATTCTGGGTTGGACATGGCTTTATATGTCAGACACAGATTGCCTCTGAGTAGGCGGTACACAACTCAGTAGAGCGTGAGTTTCTTTAGCTGAAGTGCATAGGGCATCTGTTTGAGTCCCTTGATCCTCTTGGTGAGGTACTTTTGGGCTCTTTCCAGTTGTTGCAGGTGTCGGGTAAGGTACATCCCAAATGGGGCATTGTATTCAATTATGGGCCTGATAATTGATGAGTAGAGGGGCACAATGACCTCTCTTGATCTAGATGTGAACCCTTTCATGATAAGGTTGGCTATATAGAAGGTCTTTCTAACTACTTTGGCAACGTGATTGTCAAAGGAGAGATTACTATCTACTTGGGTCCCCAAGTCCCTAATTACTTCTTCCGTACTTAATGGATTACCACCTATGTGGTAATTTGTGGGCACTTTGTTTTTCCCAAAGGTGATGACAATGCACGTTTTGGCATTTAGCTTTAGGCCATGGCTCTGGCACCAATTATCCATCTCTGTGAGACCCTTTTGGAGGATGCTCGTATCAGCCGGAGAGCCGATTATGGTGCCCAGTTTGCAGTCGTCTGCGAACGTTGTCAGCCATAGTCCACCCATGTTAGTCTATACCTCGGAGAAATATATACCGAACAAGAGGGGTCCCAGGACTGAGCCTTGTGGGATGCCACTTGTAACTGGTTTAGAGTCTGACACGGCACCTGTAATTCTGACCATGTGGGTTCTATCCCTGAGCCATTTTGCAACCCATCTTGTGACATAGGGATTGATATTTAAGCTGGTGAGCTTATTTATGATGCTTGAGTGGGGTATTGTGTCGAAGGCTTTTGCGAGGTCCAGGTAGGCAGTGTGGGCTACCTTCCCTTCATCTATGGCTTTGGTAACAGTTTCAAACAAGTCGACCAGGTTCAAGAGGCAAGATCTGCCCTTAACAAAGCTGAATTGGGTAGGATCCAGTGTCAGGAGGTTCCCAATGTCCTTGTTTATGATTTCCATGATGATACGCTCCATAGCCTTACAGACCAGGCTGGTCAGGCTTATAGGGCGATAGTTTCTGGGGTCTGTTCTGACACCACCTTTGTGGAGCAGGACCACTGTTGCTGTACACCATTTCTTGGGTACATATCCTGTAGTAAGGCTGAGATTGAACAGTGTCTTTAAGTGAGGGTTTAGTTCTTCTTGGAGCTCATGTAAGACGCAGCCCAGGACACCGTCTGGTCCCATTGATGCTGTCTTTTTTGCTTTGGAGAGGGCAGCTCTCACCTGTGCATCTGTGATCACAGGGAAGCTACATTCTGTTGGGATAGACATTTGCTCTTTTGGAGGGGAAGGGGAAAGAAGTTTGCACTGAACCTTTCTTCCAGGATGTTGGCAATGTCTGTGGGTTCAGTGTATTTTTTGTCATTTTGCACTAACTCAGAGCATATCTGGGAGTTGCCTCCCAGGTTCCTGACATAACTAAAGAAGGCCTTGTGATTATCCTTAGTGTATTGTGCAATTTTTCTTTCGAAGTTTGCCTTAGATGATTTTATGAGGGATTGTAGTTTCTTGCTAGTACTGATCAGAGACGCCTTTCCTTTTTGGGATTTTGCTCTATCATGTAGTAGCTTCCTCCTTCTGTTATATAGCTTATTTATGGCCGGAGTCCACCAGACAGGTCTCCTGCCTTTGGAGGAGTGAGTCTTGGTTTTATTTGGATAGCATGCTCCATGCATTCTTGTAGGTGTCCATAGAATGCTTTTGTAAAGGATTCTGGGTTTTGGGCCATAGTTTCCACAGGCCCGGGGCCTTTGAAAGATTTCACCTCGGTTTTGAGAAGTGTGAAGTTTGCTTTTGAGAAGTTCTTCACCGTGGTTTCCTTGGCTGGGGGTGGGGACGGAATATGGATGTCCAGTGATATTAATTTATGGTCTTATCTTACCAATGAGGGATATACCTCTGGTGTGGAACATAGAGACCCCATGTTGGTGATGACCAGGTCCAATATGTTTTCCCCTCTTGTGAGAGTGGTGACCAGTTGTTCCATAGCATTTGAGTTTATAAATTCTAGGAACCGTTGGGCGAGGGTGTTTGGGCTTGAGTAGTTTTCCCAATCAATGTTTGGGTAGTTGAAGTCACCCAATATAATGGTGTTTGGAGAGACCTTCATATTTTCCAGTGTTCTCAGGAAAGCCGAGTTGGGTGCCTGTGTTTGGGAGGGTGGTCTGTAGCAGGCTACAAACTGAAAGGCAGTTTTGCCCACTGTTAGTTGCACATGGATGGTCTCCAATGCTTTGTGCAGTGCCACTAACCTGGAGGTGTGGGTATCTTTGATGTATATGGATACTCCCCCTCCTTTTGTGGTTCAGTCCGAGTTTTGTGGCCAAAATGCATGGTATGAAGTATAACCTGGTAGCACTGGGGTGCTTTCGGGAGCCTTGAACCAGGTTTCTGTTACTGCACAGATATCGATATTCTCCATACTGAGGAGAGTCTCGAGTGCGTGCATCTTGAGGATTAGACTTCTGGCATTGAGCAGCATTACCCTTAGTTTTTTGTTTGTGTTATCTATGGAGGTGGGTTTGTCTTTTGAGCCTTGCCTAAAAAAGGCACTATGGGGGAGGCAAGAGCCTTTGCCAGTATTCGAAAACCCAGGGGTGACAGGTGCAAGCTGTCCCGTGCGAAGCAACGTGGCTTGTCGAGCATGTCATCCCAGGCTGACAGACACTGGATCCCCTTTGAATAACAATACTTTAGCCAATTGTTAAAACTGATCATTTTGTCTTTATACTATGGCATCACTCTTGGTGAGGGCAAGATGCTACTCAAGGTCAGGGTCATACCGGCCTGGGCTACATGATCAGAGAGCTCCTCTATGTCTCTTTTCATGTAGTCCAGGGAGATATGTCTCGGGTCATTCACACCAGCATGGATAATGATGGAGTCATATTTGTACTTGCTTTGGAGTGACCTGAGTGCATGTGTTATGTGGTAGATCCTGGCACCCGACAGGCAGCTTACAGTGACCTTCTCCTTATTCAGTCTGGTGAGTGGGACGTCAGTGTGTCTGACAATATAGTCCCCTATTACAAGTGTATTTGGTGTGTTGTTTAGCCTTAAGGGTTGTGACTGTGTGGCACACTGACTTTGTAAGTTATGTGTTACGTGGGTATTGTTGCATGTTGGGGGTTGCCTGGATGTCTGTTTTGGAGGTCTTTGCTGCTTAGGCAGATTTTTGTTTAGAGCCTCCGAGTATGTTTTTGTGTGTTTATGCGTTTGGTTTGCTGGTGCGATGGGTCTATGTGAGACTGGATTTGTGGTTTGTGTGGTTACCTTTTCCTCCTGACCGGCTGTGCCAGTACTGGGTTGAGGGAGCTCAGCCTCCAGTTTGGCTATATAGTTGCATCTCTCACATATGTTTGAGCTTGCTGGGAGGAGGAGAGGGTGGTCTGTGTACATAAGGCAGTTGTAACATTGCCTCAGATTCCCAGATTCACCAGCTGGACTGGGGAGTAAACCCGAAACTGGCCTTTGGACATGCCTGAAAAGTATAGGGAACTACTTATTGACTGATCAGAAAGGACTAATAGGGAGCAAGTACTTAAAAGGAGTATAAGAGGCCAGCCAGCATATAAGAGGCCAGCCAGTATATCACCAAGGTGCTGGACCTTTTACACAGCTTCATCAGTCAATCGGCTGTAGACACACCTCCCAACTTGCTGGATTGTGCAAGAATGTCTAGCCTTAACCTCATAATATTGGTCTATACATCATCCATCTTGTATTTCTCTGGTAAATAACTGTGATGATCCAATTATATCTGTCAGAAGGTATTGATAATAGCAATAGTTACAGTACCCCCTATGTTTGGTCCCTTGTTTTCCCATATTGGCAGCCTATCTCCAGATATCTTCTACAAACACGTTGCAAAGTATGGCTGTAGCACACATCACCCTGGACTGGAATATAACTATCCCTGGAATGGATTCCCATGCTTACTATAGAAGGTCATACTGAGCATGCTCCTACACTTAGAAAAGTGAAGCCCATGTCTGAAACCACATCGGACTATATATCTCTGTATTGTGCAAATGTCTTTGCATACACACAGCTATGTAAACCTGTCTCCACACACACTCATCAGACATGATTACTCACAGCCAGCTGTAACTGGCACATATGTGGTATACCTGCATCTGTTATCTGTGATACACACACACATATATATGAGCAACATATTACAATATGTCAAGCATACACACACATAGACATGAGGAAGAGAGAGACAGACAGTAATAGAGTGAGACACACAGGGAGACACATACATAGATTGAGTTATACACAGGGATACCCTGAATGGAATAGAGTGATGTCCTGCTGCAGACACTTGCACACCAGTTATAACCACTGGCATGTCCTAGCATGAAGATGAAATTCATTGCCTGATGGTACTGAGGTGGGGGTTGGAATATCACTTCAGCTATGTGTGTGTGTGTGTGTGTGTGTGTGTGTGTGTGTGTGTGTGTGTGTGTGTGTGTGTGTGTGTGCATGTGTGTCTGTGTGTGCACGCACGTGTATGTGTGTGTGTCTGTAGGTCTAAGTATTATGATGACTTACCCACCCAGTACACTTTCCATTGCCCTAATTTACAACATCTGCTAATGTCATTCACCTTAGAAGTACCTTTGTACTGGTTTCAGTCCTGTAAGCTCTATAGCACATGTGATAACTGTGTAACACTATCATACAAATAACTAGATAGGTAGGGGTTCTAATCACAGTCCCGGCATATGTAACAGTGGTTGTATGGGGGTAGTGTGTGTGTGTCTGTGTGTGTGTGTGTGTGTGTGTGTGTGTGTGTGTGTGTGTGTGTGTGTGTGTAGTTTAGTCCAGTCCCAACTAGTACACCTCCCACTGCCCTACTTCACAAGATCTGTTTATGTCATTCACTGTAGAAGTACTGTTGGACTGGCCTCTGCCCTATAAGCTCTGTGGTGTGTGTGATAACTACATAACACTGTAGTACAAATAACTATTTAAGCTGGGGTTGTAATCTCAGTCCTGGCAAATGTAAAAGTGTGTGTGTCTGTAGGTTAAATATTTTGAGCCTGTTCACACCCCAGTACACTTGCCATTGCCCTACTTTAGCAGTCCTGCTAATGTCAGTCATCTTAGAAGTACCTTTGGGCAGCCTACAGCCCTGCAAGCACTGTGGCACATGCAATAACTGTATAACAGTATAATACAGATTGGTAGACATTCTGTTCACTGTTCACTCCCAGTATACTTGCCATTGCCCTACTTTAGCAGTCCTGCTGATGTCAGTCACCTAAGAAGTACCTTTGGACAGCCTGTAGCCCTACAAGCTCTGTGGCACATGCAGTAATTGTGTGACACTATAGTACAAATAACTAGATAAGTAGGGGTTCTAATCTCAGTCCTGGAAAATGTAAAAGTGTGTGTCTGTGTGTGTGGCTATGTTGGTTAAAGATTTTGAGCCTGTTCACACCCAGTACACTTTCCATTGCCCTACCTTAGCAGTCCTGCTGATATCAGTCACCTTAGAAGTACCTTTGGGCAGCCCTCATCCCTACAAGCTAAGTGGTGCATGCGATCATTGTGTAACACTATAGTACAACTAATTAGTTAAGCAGGGGTTCTAATCTCAGTTCTGGCAAATGTGTGTATGAGTGCATTTGTGTGTGTATATGTGGAGGTTAAAGTATTTTGTGGCCTTTCTCACCCAGTACATCATCCATTGCCATACTTTACAAGGGCCGGTGATGTTCCTCACCTTAGAAGTACTTTGGGACACCCTTCACCCTATAAGCTCTGTGGCATGTGTGATAAAAGCCTAGCATTGTGGTATCAATAACTAGATAGGTAGGGGTTCTAATCTCAGTACTGGCAAATGTGTGTGTGTGTTTGTGTGTGTGTGTGTGTGTGTGTGTGTGTGTGTGTGTGTGTGTGTGTGTGTGTGTGTGTGTGTGTGTGTGTTTGGGAACAGTATCCTGTGTGTTTGTGTAAGAACAATATCCATTGGGGGGTAGGTTTTGCAATTTTTTGCTGTTGCCCACCCAGTACATGTCCCAATGTCCACGTTACAAGGCCCACTTTTGTCATATACTGTAGAGGTAGCTGTAGACACTCTGCAGCCCTATAAGCTCTCTGCCACATGCAATAACTATGTAACAGTATGGAACAAATAACATGATAGTCAGCTTTTCTAATCCTTGGATACCATTCTCCACTCAGGAATCATAGACAAACACACTCAGCTAGGCATCAACCTCTATATCACTAGGTGGCTTGCAAACTAGCTCACAGATAGAACCCATGGTGTGAAAGCAGCAGACTCCATGTCAGACTGCTGTCCAGTCATGAACTGGGTCCCACAGAGTTTTGTCCTGGGTCCCCAAGATCTACACCTCTGAAGTCAAGCCCAGCATGAAGGGACTCTGGCTGACAATGTTTGCAGATGGCTGCAAGGTGGGTGCTGTTATTACCTACACACATGATGTTGACATCATGCATAAAGGCCTCACTGAGACCTATGACTGGTCCTGACATTAGCTCAATGCCAGAACATGTGCCGACATCCCCTTTGGGAACATGGTTCTGATGAATTACCACATTGATAGTAGCCCACTGAACACTGAAGTCATTACAAGAGAACAAAGAGCACAGGTTGACACCTAGCTCTCTGTTGACCACCACAGTGCCACTGTGTTCAGAAAGTCCTTCTGTGTGTCACATCTCATTACTAAGGCTGTTGCATCCAGGAAGGAAGAAGTCATTGTCTCCCTCTACTCTCCCCTCATTAGGCCAATCAATGAGTACAATGGCCCATTTGGCATGTACCTCACTGGACACCTGTAACAACTGGAGAGGCTGCAAAAGTACCTCACAAAGAGGATCCTTGGCCTTAAACACTTGCCCTGTATGGACAGACTCCAATAACCCAAATATTCTCTGTCTCATATTGGCTACTTAGAGGTGATCTCTGCCTGACTAACTAAGCCATGTCTGACCCAGCTCTGTCAGGAATGCTATATCTAAAGAACCCAATCTATCCACACCACATGCCCCAGAGACCTCAACCCCATTTCCACAATCAACAGAACATGCTGGATGGACAGGTTACTAACCCAGAGACTTCCCAAACTATGGAATAGACTTCATATACATGTCAAGTAGAGCACCTCACTGGCCCTCTTCAATAGAAATCTGGAAGAGTGGATGAGAAATAGAAATCCCACCTCGGGGATCACTACAGTGGCTATACTCGTTAGACACACTGGAGACTATCATCAGGTGGTATAGTGCCAGGGTATTCCCATGGATTAGGCTTGTAAAGGCTCCATGGCCATTCACCTAGTACACACCTATGATCCTATGGATCTCAGTACTGGAAAACGTGTGTGTGTGCATTATTGTGTATAAAAGTGATTGTGAGTGCATGAACATGTGGGTGAAAGCAGTTTGAGGCCCTTCTCATCCAGTACACCTATCATTGCCATACCTTACAAAGGCTGGTGATGTTATTCACTATATAGGTACCTTGAGACACTCTTCACCCTATAAGCTCCATGGTGTGTGCGGTAACCACAAAACATTGTAGTACAAATGATGACATAGGTAGGGGTTCTAATCTGAGTCCTGGCAAATGTGGGCATTTGTAAGTTTGTATATTCGTAGGATACAGCATTTTGAGGCCTCACTCTCCTAGTACACTGCCCATTGTCATACTTTACAAGGGCTGGTGATGTTATTCACCTTAGAAGAACTGTGGGACACTCTTCACAGTATCAGCTCCATGGTGCATGAATAAATGCACAACACTGTATTAGCAATAACAAAATAGGTAGGTGTTCTAATCTCAGTCCTGCCAAATGTGTGTGTGTGTGTGTGTGTGTGTGTGTGTGTGTGTGTGTGTGTGTGTGTGTGTGTGTGTGTGTGTGTGTGTGTGTGTGTGAAAACCGTATCCTGTGTATTCATCTGATTGAGAACTATATGCATTGGGAGTGTGGGTTTTACATTTTTAGGCCATGGTACTCCCAGTACACATCTCATGGTCCACTTTACAAGGCCTGTTGTCTTCATTAACCTTACAGGTATCTGCTGACACTCTTCAGCCCAACAAGCCCTGAGCCATTTGCAGGAACTATGTAACAGTATAGATTGACTAACAAAATAGGCAGGGCTGCTAATCTCAGTCCTGGCAAATGTGTGTATGAGTGTATTTGTGTATAAGTGTGTATAAACTTAGGTTTGAGTATTTTGGGTCCATTATCACCCAGTAAATTACCCATTGCCATACTTTACAAGGCTTGGTGATGTTGTTCACCTTGGAATTACCTTGGAACTCTCTTCACCCTGTAAGCTTTGTGGTGCATGCGATAAATGCACATCACTGCATTAGCAGTAACTAAATAGTTGTGCTAATATCAGTCAAGGCAAATGCGTATATGTGTAAAAAAAGTATCTGTGTGTGTGTGTGTGTGTGTGTGTGTGTGTGTGTGTGTGTGTGTGTGTGTGTGTGTGTGTGTGTGTGTGTGTGTAAGTGAGAACTATATTCATTGGTGTGCCGTGGTTTTCAATTTTAGGCCATGGTACTCCCAGCACATGTCCCAAGTTCCACTTTACAAAGGCCGCTGTTCACATCCACCGTAAAGGTATTTGTGGACACTCTTCAGCCCTTTCAGCCCCGTGCTGTAGGCAATAGTTATGTAACAGTATGGAATGAATAACATAGTCCTGCCAAATGTGTGTGTGTGTGTGTGTGTGTGTGTGTGTGTGTGTGTGTGTGTGTGTGTGTGTGTGTGTGTGTGTGTGTGTGTGTGTGTGTGTGTGCATGTGTGTGCGTGTGTGCATGTGTGTGTGTTTGTGAGACTGTGTGTGTGTGGGAACAGTATTCTCTGTGTGTTTGGTCAAAACAATATCCTCTGGGAGTGTGGGTTTTATCAATCTGAGGTGTGCTCCACCCACTACACTTATCATTGTCCACTTCACAAGGTCTGCTGATGTCAACCACCATAGACTTACCTGTATACACCCCTCAGCCCTATAAGCTCTGTGGCACATGCAATAACTGTTACACAGACCTGGTAAATGCATACATATACAGCTGTACCTTGGCTCTGACATGATCAATGTGTTACCACTTTGCCATACCCCTTGTTACCAATTTCTGCAGGGCCACCTCCTGCTGACAGATAGATGCCTATAACACCAACAGAATACAGCATATGAGGCTACATACAGTCAGCGTTACTAACACCAATAACGCAACATGACTGAAAAGGTACACACACTCTGAAGTGTACCCATTACAAATGCCAGCTGACAGCACCTTACACAGCATTACATAGCTAAAACTGTACTTAATTCACTCTGTGCAGCAGAACTATATTAGCATGTCCCTGCATCATTGGTATGGATGACAGGGATGTGGCACAGGTATCATCATATGCACAGGGTGTTGTATGGGATTGCCAGAGGCCTAGGCTGGCGCCTACGGTTGACAACATGCGTGTGTGTTTGGAGGGGTGTTCTATGAATGGGCCATGCAGAGGTAGTGTGTGTGTGTGTGTGTGTGTGTGTGTGTGTGTGTGTGTGTGTGTGTGTGTGTGTGTGTGTGTGTGTGTGTGTGTGTGTGTGTGTGTGTGTGTGTGTGTGTGTGTGTGTGTGTGTGTGTGTGTATGTATGCACACAGTCATGCCATGTAGCTGCCCTATATAGGAATATGTCGGACAGTTGTGGACCGTACATGGCAGGGTGAACAGTTCACCATCTCCAGCCACAGACATGGAAACTGGTCCTGCCAGGGGCCTCACTGGCACTACCAGACCCAAGGCCAGATGCAGTACTGCTTCCCAATTGTGACTGCTGTCTGCTGGATCCATGTCCCAGATGGGACCGGTGAGGACCACGTGCCCTTGGCCTGCACCATTGTGGTGTGGACAGCACCCCCTACCTTCAATAGTACTGGTGTTACTCTCAGCTGATGTTGGTGCTGACCTACATCCACGTGGTCAATGTTCATCTCCCATCACATGCTCAAGCACAGACAAGCCACAGTCGAGGACTGCTAAGGACTCACCTCACCATCTATTCATAACCTCAGTATTTTGACTTGTGGCCTCAACAAGGTCATGTATGTCACCACATAAGCCAGGAAGAGTTGCATCCAAAATGCTGAGTATTTGTCTGGTGTTGCATTCACTACATGTGTGTGCACCCATAACAGCCCGAAACATGTGTCTAGTGACACCTGCTGTAGCACTTGCAACAGCGGCTTGATGGGCAGCAGTCCTCATTCGAGCACTCCTGTCCATTCATCTGTGTGGTACCTCACCTGCACTCTGGCTATGGCTAGTGGCTACACTCACACTTGACATAGTCACCACACTAGCCTGTATCATGCCAACACCTGCCAACTGTCTATCATCTCTGGCTGCTGGGGATGGCGTATGTATGGGTATTGAGACTGTGTGTGGGGACATTGTAGATGACTGTGGGATGCCAACCAATGGCACAGATTCAGCCCCTGGCAACCCCACCTGTGCCCCACTATGACCACCATCATTATAAGATTCTGCAGAGACATTGACATCAGACTCTAAGCAGGAGGGACCATGACCACCATGTCCACCTGTGAGGGGAAAACAACATATGTAAATTAATACCTGCACTATAAGGTTTGCTGGTACACAAACACACACACACACACACACACACACACACACACACACACACACACACACACACACACACACACACACATTATTGCTGTTCACCTGTCTAGCACAGTGGAAACTTCTAGAGAACATCCCTCTCAACTGTGCAGGGTTTTGCTGAATGTCTAGATGTGTGCCGCATATTTGTGGTCTATTACACATACATCCTGTGTTTGTCTGACACATTAATGGGATGATCTGAGGACTGGCATCACTATTAATGATGTAATTTGAGTTTCACACTTCAAAACCTCCAGTAAATGTATGTTAAAACAAAACCAGTTACTCTAACAACCTTCTAAGTTTACAGTGGATATAATAAGTGTACATACCCCTGTTACATGCCAGGTTTTTCTGATACATAACATGAAACCCCATAAATCATGTCATAACATTTTCCACCTTTAATGTAACCTATAACCTGCGTCATCCAATTGAAGAACAAGCACATCGGTTAGGGGTTACATACAGAAAATGAAATACGTACAATAGGCTGGTTGCATGAGTGTGCACACCCTTAAACTAATACTTTGTTAAAGCACATTTTGATTTAATTACAGTAGTCAGTCCTCTTGGGAAGATGTCTATCAGCATGGCCCATCTTTACTTAGCAATATTTGCACACTGTCCTTTGCAGAAGCCCTTCAACTCTGTCAGATTGTAAGGCCATCTCTTGTGCACAGCCCTCTTCATGGCAACCCACAGGTTTCCTATTGGATGTAGGTGTGGACTCTGGCTGTGCCATTCCAAAACATTGATAGTCTTCTGGTGAAGCCATTCTTTTTCTTGGTTTGAGTCATTGTCATGTGGAAAGGTGAGATTTTTCTTCATCTACAGCTTCCTAGCAGACACCTGAAGATTTTGGGCAAAAAGGGACTGGTATTTGGAACTGTTCATAATCCCCTCCACCTTGGCTAAAGGCCCACTTCCAGCTTATGATCAGCAACTCCAAAGCAGGACACTTTCATCACCATGCTTCACTGTGGGGATGGTGTTCTTTTGGTGATGCACAGTGTTGTTATTGCGCCAAACAAACCTTTTGGAATTATGACCAAACTGTGCAACCTTGGTCTCACTACACCATAACACATTTTTGCACATGCTTTAGGGTTACCTGATGTATTGTTCTTGAGAATTCAGCCAGACCTGGACATTGGTCTGTGTGAGAAAAGGCTTCCGTCTTCCAACCCTAATCTATAGGCCAGACATTTGGAGAATAAAGGAGATTGTTGTCACATGTAGTACACAACCAGTACCTGACAAAGATTCCTGCAACTCCTTTAATGTTGCTGTAGGTCTCCTGGCAGCCTCCCTTACCAGTTTGGGTCTTGTCTTTCAACACATTTGGAGGGATGTCCACTTCTTTGCAATGTCACTTATGCCCCTATTTTTACCAGCTTTTGATGACTGTCGACACTGTGTTCCATGGTGTATGCAATGCTGTGGAAATGTTTTTGTACCCTTCTCCAGGCTGATGCCTTTCAACAATGACATCCCTTTGATGCATTGTAAGGTCTATGTGAACCATGGCTGTTGCTGTGGCAGGCAACTGGGTAAATGTCAGGAAAATCCTAGTAGGGCAGTTTGCTGTTATTTGGTGTTAATCAAAGAATCTCTGTAATTGATGGCAGGTTTGTACCCAAGAAGATGTAATGCTGTAATTATATCAAAAGCGGCTTCAACACAGTATTAGCT
This sequence comes from Protopterus annectens, assembly GCF_019279795.1. Taxonomy (NCBI): domain Eukaryota; kingdom Metazoa; phylum Chordata; order Ceratodontiformes; family Protopteridae; genus Protopterus; species Protopterus annectens. The sequence goes on from NC_056745.1 coordinate 374,025,795, forward strand.
TCAGCCCATGCACACTTATGCATCTAGCTTATTGCACGTTTTTTATTTGTCAAAATTGTTCCCCTAACAGATCTGTTTGTTTTACAATTGAATTGTACAGGTCATAGGTCACATTAAAGGTTGGAAGAGTTTGGAAATGTTTTATAGTGGTCTCATTTTTGTATATTACAAATACCTGGCATTTTAACAGGGGTGTGTACACCTTTTATATGCACTGTATAAGACTAATTTTTAAAATATGTCTCTCGTTTTTTGCCTTTGTTCTCCCATTTTGTCAGTCTTTGTCCAGATTTCTTACAATGACAGATTGTGAGGTATGCTACAGATATGTTACATTTCCTGCAAATAGGCCCCTGTGATGACCACCAGGATGCAATACAGTTAAACCCACCACAAGTGAACATGCACATAATGCAATATGGTTGAGAGTAACAGTTGTGTGCATGGTAACATGCATGACCTTAACATGCCTGGGGTACTGCTGAGCCACAACAGGACAATCCCATACTCACTGTTTTTAGGCTGCTGTCTCTTGTCCAGACCAGAGTGACCTATGTAGTTGTGGGGGAGAAGTATTGTCAGCAGAAGCACATGTGGCATTGGTACAAGATGAATGTTACTTTTCTGCACATGTACTGTACAAGCTCTGATAGTGCACAATTTGCTGTTCTTCACCATACAGATTTGCACTTGTTTGCATTAGAGAACCCCACCCACAAATGCAATTTGACCTGAAATATGCATCTAGATACTCTACAGAATCCAGTATGACTGTTACAGTGTTCAATTGATGTGCACTGGGGCCTTACCCTGATGATCCTTGCCTGTTGCCTGCATGCCATCCACCTCCACAACTTGTGTTTTTTGACTTGGCTGGTGTGTGGGGGCTGCCCAAAGGCAGGAAAGGAGCTCCTCTGTTGCTGTAAGTGGGGCCTGTGTAGTAGGACCCCCATCTGTAGCAGCATGGTCCCTGGCCATGGCAGCAGCCCTTTGCCAGGCACAATGTTTCAGGTCAGTTGCCCGATGCCTGACCTGATCATATGTGTGTCCATGGTGGCCCAAGTCATTAACTCTGTAGACAAGGTCATCCCACAGGGTGGTCTGCTCCTGCAGATTGTGTTGTCCATCACCAAACATCACCCCATGGTGCTGGATGATGGTATCCATGATGGCTGCATTTTTGGCTATAGTATATGGTGGTTGTCTTTGTCACTGCATGTCACCTGGAAGACATAAACAGGGAAACACTTCACAGGACCTCATACATTGGTCAAAGCTATTTACAGAACCAGAACATCAACATTGACTATCGCCACCACTTATAACCACATCATACCCCTGTCATCTATCAGCACAATACGAACCTCCATTGCACATCTGATCTGGATATGTCATGTTCCCCCCAATGAGGGCCAATACATTGCATAACCCACCATACATCATTCACCTTTATCTAGAGGGATGACAGTGGCCATCTTCCTTGCAGATGGGATGTCAATGATGCTCAGGCTTTGCTTGCGTACAATATTTATTAGAGCTGGGAACATATGCCTGAGTTCATGTAGGATGCAGGTATTTTGTTGACTTTGAATAGGCATTATGCACCTGTCCCCTGATTAGGGGAGGGGTGCGGGTGCTATGCATATCCACATGTACTGATGATGGGACAGGGGGGTGATGCTTGTTTTTAACCTGTCTACAGTGGTTTGGCTATAGCTATGGTGTGTGTGTGTGTGTGTGTGTGTGTGTGTGTGTGTGTGTGTGTGTGTGTGTGTGTGTGTGTGTGTGTGTGTGTGTGTGTTTATGTAGTGGGATTGATCACCGTGGGTTGTTGCCTCTGAGATTGACGACATATGTGAAAATGGCCTTGTGATTGGCCTTGGTGGATGTGTCCAATATGTAGTCATAGTTAGCCTTACAGTAATTCACCTGTGATCTTATATGCTCATTCAGACAAAGGTTGACTTGCTTCCAAGTTGGTGCCTGCTCCTACTTGGCCCTGTACAGCCAATATAGAAACCAATTATGTGGTTTGTGTATTGCTGCTGTCTAGCAAAGGGGATTACTCTACCTTGGTGGAAGCAGGTTTTACAAGTAAGTTATTGCTGAGTCCATACAGCTATGTAGGTGCTCATATAGCTGTTTGTAGTAGGCATGGACACAAGGTCATAACACAGTTGAACACCTCTCCAATTTCAACCTGATAATCATGCTTATTCTAGAACCCATGTCTGTGTCAGGGCAATGCAACAACCAATAGCTGTAGAAATTTATGTCTGTTGGATGCACAGAAACAAAGATTACACGTGTACAACATGTACAGCTTATTTACCTGAGATTTTGCATCCCATATCTATTGTTATGAGGCTTCCAGGCATACCTACTCATGCATACATGTGCACAGGTAATAGCTGAAATACATTTCTGTTCTATGTCAGTATGGCACACTGTATTTATACTCTTGCTGCTTAGTCATACCTCTCAACCTGCTAGAGCAGGAAATCTGGAGGACGCCATACATACATGGGGGCAATGGCCCAAAATTAGTGATACTTTCGTAATATTGCTGTAACACACTTAAGTTATTTGATAGCACAGTAGCCTTTGCATTCACAGAAATACCTTGGAGGATGTCCGACACTCATATGTATGCTTGTATGTTCTAATGTCAGTCTACACAGATTTGCCAATGATTTGCCAGACATAAAACTTTATGAGCAAATGACTACAGATGTGAGGCACGCATATGGTCAGTGTGTATAACACTGGACAGTTGAATGGTATGAGCTCAGTATATCACATCCAGTTCAACACACACGCACACACACACATCTGCAACAGCAGTTTACTATGCAAATACCCTGTATAGGTCTCTCTGATTTGTGTGACAAACATGTATATCATAGTTGTATTCAGAAGTAACATATGGATATCTACAGTATCCCAGTAACTGGCCTAGCAGTGTCACAGTCAGTATTGTTCAACAGACACTCCAGTAGTACTCATATGGGAGCCATTCCTTCCTGGGGTGTCTCAGGGGCCTGAGCTGTGAACTATGTCACTGTAGACAGACCCAGATGCTATGGCCATAGGTGCTGATCAGCAATATATCAGTACAGCAAGTCTTATTGAGGCATATGTGTTTAACATCCTATATCCCATTATTGCATATCCCTACTGCATTCTATAACATGCTTACTTGTTTGACATACCTTTTTTCCCCCAAGTATTGTTGGTTTGGATTCCAATTCCTGTTTCTGTGTGTGTGTGTGTGTGTGTGTGTGTGTGTGTGTGTGTGTGTGTGTGTGTGTGTGTGTGTGTGTGTGTGTGTGTGTGTGTGTGTGTGTGTGTGTGTGTGTGTGTGTGTGTGTGTGTGTGTGTGTGTGTGTGTGTGTGTGTGTGTGTGTGTGTGTGTGTGTGTGTGTGTGTGTGTGTGTGTGTGTGTGTGTGTGTGTCTGTCTGTCTGTCTACCCATGTAGAGGTATAGACCTGTTTTGTATAGGCAGCAGCTTGCTTTTTGTAGGTAATGCTCATGAGCGGTGATTGCCTGTGCACCAGTTGGTGTCCCCCACTTGCTAACTGCATGCAGAAGAGCTGCATTGTTATTTCTATAACAAATGGTAAGGCAACACACTCTTATAATTGAGTACTTCATGTGGGCACTGCCCCTTTTCCTTGCTTGTGAGGAGAACATCATGGAGGTGTGTGAACAACAGCATCAAAGAGGTTAGCTGGAAATACCTTATAAAACAAAACATGTGGAGACAGCCCTTCAAAATGGGGTAGAAGGTCCCAGACTTAGGGACAAAATGTGAGTATTGCTGTTATACATATGGATTCATGCTAGTTTAACAGGGTTTGTGTGGACATGAATATTCCGCATGGGTCTCATTCTGACAGTGTTATGTGGTTGATATAAATCTTAGCTGTAGGGCTATCTGCAGAATGGCCAGAGATTTGACTCTTAATGTTTGGTCTATTCCTCCAGCAGTTGGTGTTCTTGGCAAATCAGTAGCATACCCTGGGTATTGCAGTCAGTAAATGCTAACTTCCATTTGTGTTTCTGACTTCATATCCCTCAGTTAAGATATGTTACAACAAACCATGTAAGACCAGCAGCTTTCTCAGTTTAGAACAACACTATTTCAATTATGCCCTTGTGTTTGGACCTCTATCCCCCAATTATGTCAGGCTTTGTCCAGATGTCATGCAGTAAGCGGTTGATAGGTATGGTATATCATTAGTTACTGCCTTCCTTCCTGATATCATTCCAGTGATGCAGCAGAATGCCAGACATGTTATGAGGAAGAGCCATAAATATGAGGACAGAGCCTGGACATTCTGTGGTAATCTGTACAGTTGAGGGGTCTGTGTATGTGTAGCAATTGTTAACAGACTGTCAGGATTGTGTAGCAGTGTAGTGTGTAAATGTTTGATGTACTGTGTTAGGAGGTGGTATATTTAAGTGTCATGGCTTCTTTTCTATCTGACTGTGCATGCTGTTCCAGTTTTTGGTGTTCTATTGGCTGTATATGTTTGTAGGGGCAGTCTGAGACATGTTCCATACCACCATAGGAGTCAGACTACACTGTGACTTGGGGCAGTATATGTAGGGGTAGGATGTGAGTGTCAAACATATTTATTTTCACACAGTCTTTATAGTCTACTTTTCATTTGGCTTATCAGTATGTCACTGTGACTGTGGTGAAATTGGTTGTATGCAGACTCTCATCGGTGACTGTTTTTCACTACTGTTACATCCCTGTAGTGCCTGATATATTTGCAAATGCATGCATAATTCCCCATAGCTGACCTGGAGTAGTGTTGTGTCCATCTGACTGTAGTTTGGACGGTGCTGGGTGACATACTAAGCAGCTCAGTGTACTTTCCCTAATGTCATATTATGTCCAGATATTCATAGGATGCCCAGTTCTCTGGCTCATATTTTCAGTCTGGTCCACATAAGGGTTGTGTATGTCTGACAAATCAATGGGATGATGTGAGGATTTCAAGCACTAACTAATAAGAAGCAATTGAGTCTTGGAGTTGTGCTATTTCAGTCAATATATGTTCATAGGTTCATAGGTGTGGACTAGGCTAATGGTCCTGGGGCCTTTACAAGCCTAGTCCATAAGATTACCCTGGCATCATGCCACCTGACCTTAGTTCCCAGTGCCTCTGTCGAGTAAAGCCACTGGAGTGATCCCTGGAGTGAATTTTCTGTTTCCCATCTACTAATCAAGATTTCTCTTGAAGAGGGCCAGTGAGGTGCTCTGCTTGACATGTATGGGAAGTCTATTTCATAGCTTGGGCAGTCTCTGGGTTATGAACCTGTCCCTCCAGCATGTTCTGTTGATTGTGGTAATGAGGTTGAGGTCTCTGGAGCATGTGGTGTGGAGGGATTGGGATTTCTTTAGATGTAGCATTTCTAACACAGCTGTGTCAGACATCACTTTGTAAGTCAAGCAGAGATTACCTCTAAGTATGTGATATGAGACAGAGAATAGCTGAAGTTTTTTCTAGTCTATCCATATAAGACAAATATTTAAGGAATAGGATCCTCTTTATTAGGTACTTTTGCAGCCTCTCCAGTTGTTGCATGTGTTTAGTGTGGTTCATGTCAAATGGGGCATTGTACTCAATGATTGGCCTAATGAGGGAAGAGTAGAATTAGACAATGACCTCTTTCTTCCTTGATGCAAAGCCCTTAGTAATGAGATGTGCCACATAGAATGACTTTATAACCACAGTGGCAATTTGGTGGTCAAAAGAGAGGTTGCTGTTAACCTGTGTTCCCAGATCTCTTATAATGCCTTCTGTGTTCAGTGGACTACCATCAATTTGGTAATTCATGGGAACCGGGCTTTTCCGAAAGGGGATGACACCAGTTCTGACACCAGTTGTTTGTCACAGTGAGACCTTTCTGTAGGATGTCAACATAACTCAGGGAGTTAATAATAACTCCCAACTTGCAATTGACTGCGAACTTTGTCAGCCAGAGTCCCTTTGTGTTGGCCTGGACATCTGAGAAGTAGATAGCAAACAGGAGGGGGCCCAGAACTGAACCCTGTGGGACTCCACTCATGACTTTTCAGCAGTCAGACTTGGAGTCAGCTACTTTCACATTGTGGGTTCTACCTATGAGCCAGTTTGTAACCCACCTAGTGATATAGGAGTTGATGACTAGCTTAGTGAGTTTTTCTATGATTCCTAAGTGGGCAATGGTATCAAAGTCCTTGGCCAGATCAAGGTAGGCTGTATGAACCTTATCTTCATCCACAGCTCTGGTGACTGACTCGAAATAGTTGACCAAGTTGAGCAAGCATGATCTACCCTTCACAAAACCAAACTGTGTGGGATCCAGAGTTTGAAGATTCCCTATATCCTTGTTTATTAGGTCCATGATGATGCGTTCCATAGCTTTGCATATCAGACTCATCAGGCTAATGGGGCGATAGTTCTCAGGGTATGTAGTCACTCCTCCTTTGTGGAGAGGGATGACTGTAGCAGTGTGCCATTCGGTAGGGACAAAGCCTGAGGTGAGGCTGTGATTGAACAGGGTACACAGTTGAGGTGCCAGTTCACTCTGTAGTTCATATAGAATACAGCCAGGGATATTGTCAGGTCCCATAGAAGCTGTATTCTTGGCCTTGGACAGTGCTGTTTTAACCTGTGCAGCAGTAATATTGGGTGCCTGGCAATCTACTGATATTGTGACTGGTCCCTTGGGGAGGAGAGGGGTAAAGTTGGCACTGAATCTGTTGGCCAGTATATTGGCAATATCTGTTAGCTGAGTATAGGAGGTACCATTGTGCAGTAGCTCACAGCAAATCTGGGTATTGCCGTGGAGATTCTTTACATAACTATAGAAGTCCTTGTGGTTGTCTTTACTATCTACTGCAATTCTGTTTTCATAGCTAGCTTTAGAGGATTTGATGAGGGATCTCAACTTTTTGTTGAGGCGAATAAGGGAGTTTTTCCATTCTTGGGACTTCACCTTATTCTGCATCAGCTTCCTCCTTCTGTTGTAGAGTTTGTTTATGGCAGGGGATCACCAGATTGGCTTCCTTTTTTTGGAGGAGACCATCTTGGTTCTGTTGGGTATGGTGAGATCCATGCATTTGTGTACATGTTTGTACAGTGCATTGGTGTATGATTCAGCGGTCATGCAACTGATCTCCATTTGCATGAGTGCAGTGAAGTTAGCCACCTCTGTTTTTATGAGACCAAAGTTAGCTTTGGAGAAGTTTTTCATGGTGGTTACCTTTGTGGGGGGTGTGTGGGAGGGGATGTGGATTTCCAAGGTGATTAGTTTGTGGATGCATCTAACCAGGGAGGAGTTGACTATTGGTGTAGAGCAATGGTCACCCATGTTAGTAATGACCAGGATGTTGATACCTCTAGTGGGGGTAAGAATGAGCTGGTCCAGGGCATTGGAATTAATTAATTCCAGGAAACATTGGGCAAGTGTATTGGTACATGAGTAGTTTTCCCAGTTAATGGAGGGGTAGTTGAAGTCGCCCAGTATTGTTAGATTAGACCCTAATATTCTCCAGGGTGCTTAGGAAAATGGAGTGTGAGTCTTGGGACATGACTGGGGACCTATAGCAGGGCTATGACCTGAATCTCTGTCTTACCCAATGTTAGTTGCACCTGAAGTATCCCAGATGCATTATGTTGGGCTATTAGTCTGGAGGTGTGCACATCCTTTATGAATATGGAAACACCACTGCCTTTGGAGCTTTGGTCCAGGTTCTGGGGCTAAAAGGTGTGGAATGAGTTATAGCCTGGTAGTGCAGGTGTGCTTTCTGTTGCTTGAACCAGGTCTCTGTTAAGGCACAAATGTCTATGTTCTCCATTTTAAAGAGTGCTTTGAGAGAGTGCATTTTGAGATTTAGACTTCTAGCATTAAGCAACATGACCCTCAGATTGCATTTGTTTGTAGCTGTTACAGTGGTAATTTGTTCTTCGTAACACCGCCAAAAAAGGCAAAATAGGGGTGGCAAGAGCCTTGGTAGGTATCCAGAAGCCCAGGTGTGACAGATGCAGGTCATCTCTGGCAAAGCATCGAGGTCTGTCAATCATGTCCTCCCAGGCAGGCAAATACTGGATCCCCTTAGAATGACACCAGAAAATTAGCCAATTTTTGAAATCAGTCATTTTCTGCTTATACTGTGGTATCATTCTGGTTGATGGTAGGATGCTGCTCAGGGCTATGGTCATACCCACCTGGGCTACATAATCCAAGGGTTCCTCCATGTCTCTTTTCATGTAGTCCAGAGAGGTATGTCTCAGTTCATTCACACCCACATGTACAATGACAGAGTCATATTTGTACCTGTTGTTGAGGGACCTGAGTGCATGCATTATATGGTGGATCCTGGTGCCTGACAGGCAGCTGACTGTTACTTTTTCCTTATTCAACATAGTGAGTGGGACATCAGTGTGCCTCACTATCGAGTCACCTTTGACTAGTGTGTTGGGCATGCTGTTTTGCCTTAGGGGCTTTGGTTGTGTGGCATGCTGTTTAGGAGAGTTATGTGTCTCATGATTAGTGCTGTGTTGTGGTGGTTGAGTGTGTTTCTGCCTTGGAGGTCTCTGCTGTTTGAGTAGATTTTTATTGAGAGCCTCCACGAAGGTGGGTGTGCAGTTTGTGTTTTTATGTGAAGGCAGTACTGGTGTGTGTTCTGGAGGGCTATGTGTTCCATGTGGTGTGGTGCAAGTGTTGACCTTCTCCTCTTGACCAGTTATTCTGGTTTTGGCTGGACAGTGCGTGGTTTCCAACCTGGATATATAAGTGCATCTCTCACAAGTCTGAGTGTTGGGAGGTAAGAGGAGAGGGTTATCAGTGTACATGAGGCAGTTGCTACATTGCCTCAGGATGTCCAAGTTCACCAGGTTACTAGGAAAAAGCACGGGGAACTGACCTTTAGACATGCCTGGAGGGGTGGGCATTAATAATAAGTACTGAAGCTGTTCCCTTGTAGACCGTTTAGTGCTGGTAGCACTTATGTGTTCTACAATAATTGCTACAAGAAGTCTGGTAAAGTGCTTGACTAATAAGCTAGTAAAAGTGCAGGAGAGGAGAGAACTAGTAGATCTAAGGGAAAAATTGAAGAGCAGACAGTGGCACTGCTTTGAAGCTTACAAACAGTCCTGGATAAAGCAAAGACTAGCTACGGGAAAGGTGAGAAACAAGCGCAAGCACGGGCTTTTAAACCAGAAAGTTGAAAGAGATGAAAAAACTGCCCACATGGCCAATAAACTACAATTTCTGGTCCAGAAACTACTCCTCTTGTGGTATATAGGCTACCTAGTGCTTACCACTCCCACTGATAAGCTAGAAGGCTTCTCTCCAACACAGAAAGACTTAGGGGCTCAGAAGCTTACAAACAGTCCTGGATACAGCAAATCTGTAGCTGGACTAGTCTAGTTACCGGAAAGGCAGGAAATAAGCTTATAATTTTTTTTCAGTAAAGTGGAAAGGGAAACATGGGGAGCAGAATATAATTCAAGTTTAAGCAACTAAGTGGGTTGCCCTTCTCAAATGTTCTGTCTGTATTAGGTAGAATGAGTTAATGACACTAGACTGGGAGGAGTGACCCAGATCAAATTTAGAGTGGGGGCGGGCAACTGCAAAGCCACCAAGTATAAGAACATGATACCAACAGGGAGTTGGGAAACTAAATCAGTTATATGAAGCAGTCCTTGGCAGGAAATCAGAAAAAACAAACACAAACAGATGTTTAACAAATGGAGAAAATTTCCAGTTAATACCTCACTCACAGTGAAACTAGCTAGAAAAGATTTACAAGCAGTGTGACAATAAAAACCTTATTTATCAGGCCCTGTGAGGCAGACAATTTTAATACAACTGTGCAGATTAGTTTATAGCTATAAAATACAGTAAAAAGTATGCAGCAGACATTAAATGTGCTATAAATAACTAGTACAAATAAGCAAAAAACAGGATACCTACTGTTATATATCACAGATAAGAGTTTTGCTCAGTGCCCTTCCTCTGATTAGCTCTGTGTGAAATGGCAGAAACACTCACAAGGTAACTTCTTAAGTAAAAGAATGCTAAAACCTGAAGCAACTTTAAAAAAAAGCTCAAAAGAACCAATGAGGTGCTTACTCCAAGGCGTAGTCCAGGTAACCCCCATCAGCCAATGACCATAAACACTTCACTCTCACTGAAATGTGAAATGGCTTTTGCTAAACTAAGATGACCTGAAACATGTGATCAGACACACAGCCTCTGCAAATAAACAACTAGGCCCAGAACACAAGCCTAAATATGAACAATCCTACAGCTACTACCTACACTACTTAAGGAGAAAGAAAAATACAGAAATATTTATCACTGCAGAAAAGCAGCAGTGAGACTTTAAATGAAAGTTTTAAACTTATAAAGAAGCAAGGAGTCTCTAGAGAATGCTTTTAACTGCAAACAAATAAATTATATGATACACTCCTTGGCAAGAAATCAGAGCAAACACAAACAGATGTTTAACAAATGGAGAACATTTTCAGTTAATACTTCACACACAGTGAAACTAGCTACAAAAGATTTACAAACAGTGTGACAGTAAAAACCTTATTTATCAGGCCCTGAGGCAGACAATTTTAATGCAACTGTGCAGATTAGTTTATAGCTACAAAATACAGTAAAAAGTATGCAGCAGACAATAAAAGTGCTATAAATAACTAGTAGAAATAAACAAAAAAATGTTATATATCACAGATCAGAGTTTTACTCAGTGCCCTTCCTCCAATTAGCTCTGTGTGAAATGGCGGAAACACTCACAAGGTAACTTTTTAAGTAACAGAAAGTTGAAACCTGAAACAACTTTAAAAAAAGCTCTAAAGAACCAATGAGGTGCTTACTCTTCTTTCTGCTTTTCCCTGTTAGGGGTTGCCACAGCAGATCACCTCTCTGCTCATGATTGGCAGTGGAATTTTACGGTGTCGAGTTGCCAGCCCGGTGCCCAACCTTCCACAGAAGGCACACACACTCACACCTAGGGCCAATTTAGAGTGCCCAATCCACCTACAGCATGTCTTTGGGATGAAACCAGAGCATCCAGAAGAAACCCACGTGACCACAGGGAGGACATGCAGACTCTGCACAGAAGACACCCCAGCCGTGTATCAAACTGGAGAACCTCTTGCTGTGAGGTGGCAACACTAACCGCTGCACTACTGTGACCGCCCCAATGAGGTGCTTACTCTAAGCCTGCTAAAACAGACAGTGTTACTGTAGCAAATGTCACAGCTTATCTAGTCAAGTATTTCAGATATGTCCCTATATTCATGGCTTTCTCCCCCCACTTTGTCAGGCTTTGTCCAGATTAATTCCACTAAGGAGTTCTGAGCATACCCTTGTTGCAGAACATCCAGGTTGATTGCTCATATTTTGTCTCTGTTCCACAAATTATTCTAGTTTCTCTAGAAAATCAGTGTGATGATCTGAGGATTTCTGTCAGTAAATGATGACATAATTTCATTTCCAGACCTCATATCCTTCAGAACATGTATGCTGAAACAAACCCTGTTACTTGAGCAACTTTCTACATTTCTAAGAGCAATATCTGAAATACGTCACTAGTTGTGGCCCACTGACCCCCATTTTTAAAGCATTTGCCAAGATTTCTTGCACTAACAGGTTGAGAGGTATGGTTCTGAGCTATGAGTGCACTACATGTTATGAGCATGTGTGTATGTATATATATATATATATATATATATATATATATATATATATATATATATATACAATTTAATATATTTTTCATATATATGTATCTATATATGTATATATGCAAAACCTGAGTGAGTCCACATATTGTTTCCCTACTGTTGAATAACTCTACTGCATGATATGTTTAAAAAAGCATCAGAAATTCCTACAGCTTAAATGATGTAGTGGTATGTTGCTCTGATTATAATGTACAGGGTCCTTGGCTTGAGACTTGGCAGAGCTGATTATTTTGTTGCTAGGAAGAACAGTGGCTGATGGAAACAGAGTGATTAAAGCAATTTTAAGCAGCTTTAAGTGGGTTTGTGCGATGCTACGTGATGCCAACATATTGTTAACCGTACAGATGCTTAAAATGTTTTGGCTTCACTTAGCTTCGCACAAACTCGCTTACTCCCACTTATTCCCACTTACATCTGCTCTAATTCCTTTGAAAGAAAAGAAAAATGGGTTATAGGAAAATGTTGAGAAAGGGGCATGCAGAGGGAAAAACAAAATGAAAGGTAGCTAGGAATGTGCAGGACAGGTGTAGGGAAGGTCCGTAGTTGTCCATTTGTAATAAACATCAACAGCTGTGCATTTATATGGAATTTGGAGATGAATTTGGAAACTCAGACACCAAAGAGAGGGGTGAGGACAACAGAAATGTGTTGTCAAGACAGTTGGACTGGATTACATGTGTCCAGTGAACACCTGTGCAAAATGGACAGCTATGCATGGGTCGATGATTGCTTTGGAGTCAGATGCCTTTTTTTTCTTTGTTAAGGTGAAAGTGGGATGTTGGAAAAGGATTGTAGGTATGTCTGTGGAGGTAGGTTGGGTAGGGAGACAGACAATACAGACAGGACAGCAGACAGGGGTGATGAATGACATATGTGGGGGGGTAAACACCTTGGGTGTGGAGGGTGGTTGGGAATCAGAGGCCTATGAGCCTCCATATGGATACAATGGGACTGGCATCCCCACTTGCAGGCAGTCACGACTGCACCTTCACAACCTCAATGGTGGCTGAGCTGGGGGCTGGACAGGAGGGCCAGCTTGCTATTCAAGGTGAGCCAGGTGGTGGTCCATCTGGTGCAGCTGGCCACCCATCTCAGAGCAGATGACATTGCGCACCATACCCCAGAACTGACGGATGACGATGGGCTCATCTCCATGCCCGCCCCCAGGTGGTGCAGGGCCTGCATGAGCTGAAGTTCCATAGTGGGTCCCAGATGTGCTGGGGCCCTGTGCCATGGCCAGATGGGACAGGACAGCTGGATCCACTGGGATCGCCCTTTCCACATGTGCTGTGGTGTTGAGGTTTTCCAAAATATATTGGTTAGTCATGAACAAAACATTTCAATATTAGATTTAAAGGCATGCATGGGTATTCAATTAACCCAAAACAACAGATGTGAAACAGTTGCATAGCAAACAGAAAACATGCATAAATGGAAAAACAGTAAGCATTGTAACAGCATGCCAGTAACAATGACGGCAACAGGCCTCCAACAATGATATTTCAACAAGGTATGTTAACATGCAGCCAATTAATGATATGAACAATAATGTAACACATGTCCCAACATTAGGTTTGGTAACAACATATCCGTAGTATGTAAATAATAATTAGTGATGCAGATGCGGGGTGGGGGAGAGAATAAAGTCCATTAACAACTGCATAGGCCTTTATGTTTGCAATAGTACTGATCAATACTCTAGAGGTCTGCCCTCACTTTAGAACTACCTATGGCCTACCTACGACATACCCATATTTGTGAGATGGGCCATGTAGACAGCCTTCTGTACAATGGAGCCCACATGGTGGGAAACTGTCAGGTTGCTACCAACCTTGCACAAGTCAAGTCACGCATGACTGCATGCTCAATACATTATTACTGTCATACTTAGTGTGGATGACATCTGCCAGGCAGGGGGTGTGATGGCTCTTCTGGCATTCCTTTTATGGTAATGCTTCTTGCACTGGTCCATAATTGGGTGAGTGCCTCTTGGGGATAACCACATCAGTAGGAGGATGTAAGACAGTAGGCAGCTTCCAAGAATCCGTACACCTGGTCAGCCACAGACCACTGCTATTGTCCTGTATCTCAGATACATATATCTGAAACAGTAGAGGCCCTCCAGACCAATTTTTGGGGTACATCACTGTGGATGAATCTGATATTAGAGGTAGGTTCTATTACTTTGACTGAGTGGCTACTATCATTGGGCCAGTTAGCTATCCATCTGGTAACCTACAGGATGGTGCCTAGCTGTGTAGGCTTATGTATCCTGTCCACCTGGGGATTAGTGTGAGAGGATTGGGCTAGTTGAAGATAGGCATTGTTCACCATCTTCCCCTCTTCCCTGTGTTTGCTGAACACTGCAGAGAGGTCAAACAGGTTTTACAGGCCTGATCTCCCTTTGACAATACCATGGTGTGTAGGCCCAGGCATTTTGATGTTGCCGATGTCCCTGTTCATAATGTCCTTGATATTGCATTCCATGCCCTTGCAGACCAGGCTAGTTAGGCTGATGTGAATCATATTGGATGGGTTCATGGATTGCTCCACTTCTGTATATAGGGTGGACAGTGGCTGTCCTCTGTACAGGTAGGATGACACCAGTGCTCAGGCTGTGGTTGGCTACAGTGTGGAATGGATCTGAGAGCCCATGCCCGTGTTCATGTGGGATGCAGCCAGAGATGGTTTCATGACTATGGAGACTTCTGTGTGTTGCCTTTTAGACAGCATTACGGACCTGCTTCCTGATGATGAGGGGAGAGGGACAGGTTCTGTACATGCACATGTGTACCAGTGGGGGACAGGGGAGTGGTGTTTACACTTCACCTGTCTGCAGCCGGTTGCCTATATCTATGCAATATGTGCATGTGGTGTTATTGACAACAACTACAGAGCAGATTTGTGTGTTTCCACTGGAATTGCAGACATGTATGGAATGCCTACTGATTTGCCTTGGTGGATGTGTCCAATTTGCACTCAAAGACAGCCTTAGGGTACATCACTTGTGCCCTTGTTTGCTTGTGCAGACCAAGGTGACATTGCTTCCAATGAGGCACCTGTTTCTTCTTGGCCCGTCCAGCAATTGTTTCCACCTATTATGGTATTTGTGTATTGTTGCTGTCTACCACAGGTGTTTACCCTACCTTGAGGGTGATAATGTTGTCCTGTCAGGTACTACTGAGTCCATACAGCTATGTGAGTGCCTACATAGTATTGTGGTCTGAGCCTGGACAGTGCTGCTAGTTCCAACAAATGGGACGTTGCCAGTACAGTTACTTCTACCTACTCTGAGGGGATTTATAGTCATTTATGTACAGTTCATTCTGTTTGACACTGTAAAGTGGGGGGTGGGGAGCAGGGGAAATGGTGACCTGAACAGTGATGGCTATGTGGTCAGATATTACCAAGGGGGATGGCACTGAAGGAGTGCTACAGTGGCTACTTATGTTGATTAGGACCAGGTACATGAGATTCCCACCTAACATAACAGTGTTGACTGGCTGATCCACTGCATTGGCATTAACAAAGACAAGGAATCTATGTGCATTCATGTTCAGGTGCCATAGGTCAGGCACACTATGATTGGGTATTTGAAGTCACCCAGGAGTGGTGTAGATGATCGAAGCCTGACAGATTCCAGCAGGTCCCAATAGGTGTGGTGGTTGTCCATAGTCATGGTTGGAGGCCTGTAGCTAGCTATGATTTCAGTGGGTGTTTTGTCAACTGTTAACTGCACTTGGGATATCACCCATGTGACATACTGTTTGGCCAGCCTGGAGGTGTGTATATGTATGCTAATGTTCAACACTCCACCTCCTGTGGCTTTGTGGGCCTCCATTTGGGGTCTAAATGTATGATGGGATGAGTGACCTGGCAAGGTTGATGGGCTCTCCACAGCTAGTGAAAGCAGGTGTCAGTGACTGCACAAATGTCAGCATCCTACAGGCCAAAGTACACTTGTCTTGACATGGGTGTCATGGTAAGACACCTAGCTCCTGTTAGAGCAAGACATCTGCAGAAAGGCACATATCAGTGGTGGGCAAAGGCCAGTAAATAGCATCACTTTATGAATCTAGCTGAAACACACTTATTTGCCAGAAAAGACGGTGTTACATTCACACATGTACTCTGCAGGATATGACATCTGACAATGAAATGTATGTTAATTTGTTATGACTTCAGTCTTTAATGGGTTGCCAGTTATGTGCCAGACAATACACAACTGTCTGAGGCATTGACTACAAATATGAGGCAGACATGTGGTCATTCTGCAAAACTCTGGACAGTTGTCAGGTATGGGGTCAGTATATCACATACAGTTCAACACACACATCTGCACCTGTCGTGTAGTATGCACATACCCTGTGTACATTTCTTACATTTGTAAGACAAGCATATGTATCATAGTAGCATTCACGGGTGACATATGAATAATTACAACATCCCAGGTAGCTGGCCTACCAGTGACAAACTCAGTATCGGACAACAGAAACTCCATTAGTAGTCATACATGAGCTGACCTTTGCTAGGGTGACTTAGGGACCAGAGACATGCTCTGTGTCAATGCAGGCAGGGCAAGCAGTAATGGCCATAGGTGCTGGACAGCAGCATGTGAGTCCAGCAGGTCTTGTTGAGGCCTAGTGTTTAATGTCCCATTTGACATCATTGCATCCGCCCTTCTGCATTCCATTACATGCTTACATGAATGACATGCCTGTTATAGTGCACAGGAGTTCCCTCACAACAATGCAAATAATTAGGTTTGTGTAGTCGCAGTTTGTCTTTGTGTAAATGGGTTGAGACCTGTGTTGCTCATGAGCAGGTGATGGCCTGTGCACCAATCATTGTCTCCCACTTGCTAGTTTTATCAAAAACAGCTGTGTTAGATTTTTATTTGCCAATGCCATAACAACACAGTGCTATAATTATGGCCTTCATGTGTGTCTTGCCCCTTTTCCTTCCCTGTGTGGAGGACATTATGGAGGTGTGGCGGACTACAGCTTCACAGACAGTAGGCGAAAATACCTCTCAGGAGGGGACATGTGGAGACAGCCCAGGAACATGGGTAACAATGCTCCAGAATTAGGTACAGATTGTAAGTCAGTAGTGCTGTTATACACAGAGGGTTGCTACTTTAACAGTGTTCATTTGGATGTGCATTTTCTGTGTGACTTGACATCTGACAGTGATATGTCTCTGACAAACCTCTCAACCGTTCTGATGTCCACAGTTTGCCTGTTATGTTTGGTTTGTTCCTCAGACAATGTCTGTTTTTGTGGAAGCAGTAGGATAATGTGAGGATTGTAGTCAGTGTAACTGTTGACATCCATGGGTGTTTCAGACATCAAATCCTTCAGGGATGTTATGTTACAACAAAGCCTGTGACACTGTCAACTGTTTCAGTATGTAACACCATCATGTGGGATATGTCCATTTTTCCAGCCCCCTGTCCTCCAAGTATGTCCTGCTTTGTCCAGATGTCTTGCAGTAAGAGTCAGAGGTATGTGATATTATTTATTGACTGCACTCAAGGTATCATCCCA
This sequence comes from Protopterus annectens, assembly GCF_019279795.1. NCBI lineage: Eukaryota > Metazoa > Chordata > Ceratodontiformes > Protopteridae > Protopterus > Protopterus annectens. The sequence continues at coordinate 374,043,104 of NC_056745.1, forward strand.
CTGACTTAGCAGACTCCTGGAAGTGGTATGCGGCAGTGACCATGAATATGGTCTCACACCCTGGACATTCTGTGCAAATCTGTACATGTGAGAGTTGTGAATGTCTGGCCATTGTGAAGTCACTGTCAAGACTGTGTAGCAGTATTGCGTGTAGATGTTTGTTTAGCTGGGTAGGGAGAGTAGCAGATATGAGTGTCACAGATCATTTTTCTATCTGACTGTGCATGATGCTATGTCTGCTGGTGGTCTATCAGGTGTGTATGTTTGTAGGGGCAGACTGAGAAATGTCCTGTAACACCTCAGGATTCCCAGTACAGTGTGAGTTGGGCCAGTATATGTCAGTGTAGTGTGTGACTGGGAATCAGGATATGTTTATTCAAACAGTCGTTTTACACTAGAGTTCATTTGGGGTACTGGTATGTTGCAATGACTGTGGTGAAAATGGTTGTGGGTGGACATTTATGCACCACTATCTGCTTTTCCGTACAGTTTCATCCCTGTAGTGCATGATATATTTGGATATTCATGGGTAATTACCCCAAGATGATTTGGGTTAGTGTTGTGTTGGTTTTACTGAGGCTCAGAAGGTGGTGGGTGACATGTTTGGTGCCTGTCAATGTTTTTTTTCCATTCTGTTACATGACTGTGGTCATACCTCTCCACTGTCCAGATGTCTAGACACTGTCCTGATGTGTGACTCATATGTTTTGTCTGTTGGCCACAAGAGTTGTGGTTTTCTGAGAAATCACTGAGATGATGTGGGTATTGACATCAGTAAATTTTGACATTTATTTGTATTTCAGACCTAGAATCTGTCTGATATTGTATGCTAAAGCACACCATGCCACTCTAGCCAACTTCTACTCGTATGACAGCCATATTTCAAAAACGTCACTATTGTTTGCCCTTTATACCCGTTTGTCAGGTTTTTGCAAATTTGTTGCAGTAAAAGGTTGGTTATTTGTCTATATATCTCTGTATATTGAATATATATATATATATATATATATATATATATATATATATATATATATATATATATATATGTATATGTAGATATATATATATATATATATATATATATATATATATATATATATATATATATATATATATATATATATATATATATATATATATATATATATATATATATATATATATATATATATATATATATATATATATATATATATATATATATATATATATATATATATATATATATATATATATATCTATATATATATATATATATATATATATATATATATATATATATATATATATATATATATATATGAATCTCTATCATATGACAGAAACCTCATTTGACAGAAACGCATTTGACTGAAACCATAAGTCTGAAATTTCAAAAGACTGAAAAGTCAGTTGACTGAAACCCATAAGACTGAAACCCATAATACTGAATTTCAACATGCTAAATTGTAAACTGGACTATATAAACCAGACTAGGTAGGAGCTATGTCCCCACACCCAGTGTGGGGGGATGTGCACCCCACACCCTCCTAACTATATATACCAACTGCAGGATCACACTATAGAGGGAAAAAGGTTATATACCTTTCCCGTACCTTACCTTGTAGTGCAATCCTGAAGTTAATATATATATATAGTTAGGGGGCCCCCCAAATTTGGGGTGTGGGTGGTTTAGCCCCCCGTCTAGTCTGGTTTTATATGGTCCAGTTTAAAATTTAGTATGTTGAAATTGAGTATTATGGGTTTCAGTCAAGTGACTTTTCGGTCTTTTGAAATTTTTTGAGATGTCAGACTTAAGGTCTCAGTCAAATGACTTTCAGTCAAATAAGGTTTCTATCATATGATAGGGATCCATATACATGATTCTCCCTTATGTTGAATGACTGTTGTGTATGATATGTTTGTAAAAACATTGCAAATTCCCACAGCACAGATGATGTCAAGGTATGTTGCTGTGATTTTTGTGCACAGGGTCATGGGTCCTGTTCTGGGAAGTGATTACTTTTTTCATTAATGTTAAATGACAAGAATGAATGATATGTTTGTAAATGCATTGCAGATTCCAACAGCTCAGATGGTGTAGCGGTACTTTGCAGTGATTATAGTGCACAACAGTTTACTATCAATATCTCGAAATTCACAAAAAAAGTTACTAAATATCAAAGTCTTTAATCAAATCTACACCTACTCGAATGGCCCTATTATTGAAAAACAGCCATTAATGCCAAAAATGTCAACAATGACATTTTATGGCATTAACAACAATGCCACCCTTACCTAAACTCCCTATACCTAACTTCCCATGTATGCAGGGGGGCAAGCCCCCCTGCACCCCTCTGTGGGGGGCTGTGCCCTCCACACACCCCTAACTTAATATTCCAACTCTGAAATCACACTACAGTGAGGAAAGGGATGCATTTCCCTAACCGCACTGTACCGCGATCCCTTTACATGAGCGAACATTATATTTGCGAATGCACAGTCCATTCGCAATTATACTGTTCACTCACATAACTTGCTGAAATATGAAGTATTCGAACATCTGTTATTCGAATACTTCATAGCACGGCAACATTTCAATAGTAAACCATGCACAACATCCCAGGTTTGAGACTTGGTAGTGTTGGTTATTTTGTTGCCAGGCAGAACAAGGGCTGATGGAGACAGAGTGGTTAAGGCACTTTAGCAGTTGCAAGTGGGACTGCATCGTTTTGCGTGTTGCTAAGTGATGCTAACAGATGCTTAAATAAACCCTCTTAGCTTCACTTAGCACTACTTAGTCCCATTTACACCTGTGCTAATTATCTTTAAAGAAAAAAAAATGGTGATAGGAAAGTGGTGAAATGGGGGCAAGCAGAGTGTAAAACATTATGAAAAGCAGCTAGGGATGTGCAGGGCGGGTCTAGGCTAGGACCATAGTGCTACATTTCTTCAGCAGCAACAGCTGTGACTGATGTGGTAAATTTGGAATTTACAGACTAACACCTCACATGGAGGGTGCTGGCAACATACATTTGCAGAGTAATTTGGTTGTAGATTGATTTACGTAATTGGACATGGTGGCAAAATGTAGAGCTATGTATGGGGCAATGTATTTTTTTTTTTTTTGCGGGACAGATGCCTTTTTTTTTAAGATGAGAGTGGGATGTTGGGAGGGGCTGTAAGTATGTTTGGGGAGGTAGGTTGGGTGGGCTAGGTTGCATTTACACACAGACAAGACAGACAAGACAGTAGACAGGGGGCGGTATATGACACTTGAGGGGGTAAACACCTTTGAAGGGGAGGCTGTTTGGGAATCAGAAGCCCATGACCCCCCAAATGGATACAGTGGGACTGAGGTTCCCACCCATGGTCAGTGACCACTGCTCTTTCAATGCTCTGAAGGTGGCTGTGCTGTGGGATGGACAGAAGGGGTGGCATGCCCCTTGAGGTTTGGTCTGCCTCTCAAGGTTTGCCAGGCGGTCCTCAATCTGGCACAGCTGCCCACTCAACTCGGCTCAGATGGCACTGAGCACCAAACCCCAGAACTGATGAGGGGGACAGGATCCTGTCACCGCCTGCTCCCAGGCAGGATGGCCCCATCCTCTGACGCAGCTCCACTTGAAGGTGGTGCAGGACTAGTGGATGAGGAAGTCCTGAGTTGGGTCCCAGACGTGCTGGGGCCCGATGCCATGGCCAGATGAGGCGATACAGGTGGATCTGCCAGGATCTGCCTTCCCAAATGTGCTATCGTGTTGAAGTTTTAAAAAAAATATGTTGGTTAGTCATGAGCAACACATTTCCAGATTAGTTATAACAGCATGCATGGGTGTTCCAATTAACCCCATAAAACAGATTTGGAACAGTTACATAGCAAAATGAACACATGCATAAATGAAAGAGCAGTATGCATCATAACAGCATGCCAGTAATATTGTTATGGCTAGGCTTGTATAGGCCCCAGGGCCTATAGCCTACTACCAGCCTATGTACCTATGAACCTATAAACCTGTTTTCTATCAACTATCTAAGTTTGTGAGGGCAATATTTAAGCAGTGTCCCTTTTTAGTGCTTTGTCCCCCCATTATTTGTGCCTTTATCCACATGGACTGCTGTCAGGAATAATGACATACAGTTGACTTTCAGACTTCTATCCTTTGGAAATTCATGCTAATGCATGACCTGTTTTCTATCAACTTTCTAAGTTTGTGAGAGCAATATTTAAGTAGTGTCCCTTTTTAGGGCTTTTCCCCCCATTATTTGTGCCTTTGTCCACATTTCCTGCTTTAATAGGTTGCAAGGTATCGTACGACACTTTTACAATGCAGGGTGTTTGTCACAGAACTTGTCACACACCCCCTGCATTGCTTTCCTGCTCCCCTATGGATTTCAGTGCCCGTAGATACTGAAATAATCATTTATTTCATTTCAATATCTGTGGACACTGAAATGCTGGCATAATATTAGAGAAATTCCCTAATATTAGGCCGGAAAACTGCCGTATGGCACTTTCTGAGTGCAGGAGTCATCTTCATAGTCCATGCACTGCTTAAACACACCCCCTGCACTCATTCATGGTTCATGTCCATATAGCCTTAACAACAGCATGCCTTCATGAATATGCAAGGCGTGTTGCTGTGACTACATGGACACAAACCACTCCATGCAGGAATAGCACTATTCCTGCATGGAGTTTATTGAATCCAGGAGCAAGTGTAAAAGTAGCACTGCAAAGAAATAAGGAAAAATACAAAGCATGAGGGAAATCTTAGGTAGGAATGAAAGACAATATAAGCACAGTTAGTTTGATAGAATGGTAAAGGCAAATTATGATATGTGCAAATACAAATCTGGAAAAAAAAAAAGAAGAATAGGGCAGTTTAGTGTGCAGAAATTCAAACAAGGATGTAATCATATGAAGTATTAAATGAAGAAAAACATCATTGGTAAGACTTATTGAGTTTTATCAAATTTGTGGTAAGTTAATTTATAGTAAAGTGATATTTGCAGGATTGTTTAAAAGTGGTGAGGCTGTGAGAAGTTTTTTGTTAGCTCTGAGAAAGTGATGTGCCATTGAAATGGTGAGGTTGTGAGAAGTTTTTTGTTAGTGCTGAGAAAGTGATGTGCCACTGAAGTGGTGAGGATAGAGGCTGACACCATTTTATATGTCATTTTTGGAAGAAAAAGAAAGTTTGAGTTCAGTTCCATATGACATACAGTTTCAATTATTCAAGTAGTTGCAATTGTGATGGATAGTTGCAGGTTGTGCTGCAAATGCAGCTATTCTGTAATATGCAGATTATAGTTTTTAATTAGTGGGCTTATATAAATTGCCAATGCCACTGTATCCATAAAGGTGTGAGCATAAGGGTAATGCCTTTCTTTCATTTGGGAATAGCATTTTTTTCAGTAGAGGCTCCTATGTTTTATTTATATATTTTTATACATTTTACAGTCATATTTGCAGGATCAGTGAAGGATGGTTTACTGTCTATAGTGAGGCCAAGGTATTTGAATTGTTGCAAGGACTTTGCATCAGTATTATGTATTATAAGCATGGAAGTAACAATTTGTTTTTCTTAATATCTTTATTAAATCCTGTGATGGTCCCTACTCTGGGCCAGTAATCAAGGAGTGTCAGTCCTCAACACCGACACTGGTCAGGGATGGTCACTAAGAGCAAAAACAGATACGCACAGAATTTTCAGATGCAGCTCTCTGCACCAAGCATAATTTTCCTTAAGAGTACACAGGGAGCACACTCCAGACCTGGACTCTATATCTCTCTCTTCCAATCCCAAGCAAGACTTCACACTGACCACTTTGGAGCTTTGTGCCCCTGTTCCAAGTAGCTGACACATACACATGGATATTTGATTTTCACACACACACACACACACACACACACACACACACACACACACACACACACACACACACACACACACACACACACACACACACACACACACACCTGAGGAAAGACTGGCACAGGTTTGCAAGCTGTGTCCCCTCTGCCCAGAACATAAGGTAATTACACTGTCACCGGTAAGCTACATTAAGACTCTTACAAGGGTACCCAATTATACTGAGTAAAATTAATACTAATAAAAATGATAGTTTGACCAATGCAGCAAGGCTTTTAGGAGCAGCCATAGTGTCATTAAAATAAGCATAATTACTCTTGAGATGTTAAAAGTATCCTCTAAAAGACCATCCACAATGAAAGGTATAGAAATATTTAATAATAAATAATAAAATAGAAAACATAAGAACACTGAATATCTTGTTACAATAAACACCAGAGTTTCAATAACAGGAGATATAAAAATAACACAGTTGGATAGATGATTCACACTGATGCAGAAAAACAATACTTAACTAATCTCACTATATTTTATTGACTAACAAATTAATTGCTGTTCCCTAGTTAAGTTACTTACTACAGCAAGACAAGATAATGACTGTAGTTTTGCTAACTAGAGCAACACAAGAAGAGGTGTGAGGTTGTGTGAGATAACTGTGAGAGATCTTTCCTGTCAGGTTCTGAAAAACAAAGTGCTGCTGCAAGAGTTCTGTCATACCTCTCCCTAGTATCTAAAGAATCATTTCAGTGCTAGTTATAGAATGACATCATAACTGGTCACCTGACTCTGGTACAGTACATACCCAGAGCTTTGCTAACATCTGTTGCAGCATCTGAAAGCTATAAAACAATTTCAAAAACTTTCACCTTTCCAGGGCAGCATTTAGTCCACTTCTAAGGAAAATACAATAAGATACCTAATCCTGGTTTTTCCAGACATTTTTTTCTCTGGCTGCAATCCAACCTGAAAGATAAAATCTTTATGGCCTAAAGCAACCAATTTAATTTTCAACCTATTTTTCAAAATTGGTTGGACTGAGATTAACCTCTTCTCTTCCAGAATTCTCTGTTAAACATATACATTTAGCCAGTTATAATAATACTGTCTGATATACATGTATATATTTTTTCTGTCTAGCAGGATCCACTGTTGATGCATTTTTAACACAAGCAACTTTACAACTAATACATTTTAACACAATCATCTATATAAATCAGTGTGATAGTCAAATGACATAAAATTCTTTACAAAACTCTAGTTATGTATGCTGGCATATGTGTTACACATGCACTGTGCTACTCTCCCTGGCACAGATGGCAATACCTCATATCATCACAAATCCAATTTTAGTGACATACATGCACATGTATTAATAGAAGTGAAAACAAACGATAGTAACATTTTTCATGTTGCAATCATGTATGTTTTGTTTTTAAGAATTAAACAGTCCTCTTTTGGGCAAAAAAATCCTCTCTTTTAAAATGAGATTGCAGTTATTAAACCAGTTAAATATCATGTCTTTGGATTGCTGTAGCTGTGAGAGTACAGTGGTCCTGTTGCCAGTATATATACTTGAAGAATTACCTGCAATTTCAGGAATTTAAGACTGCTAACTTGAAGATACATGGCATTTGTGAAGGCAGCAAAGAATACAGACATTAGAATGAAGTACTGGGGTACCCTTATATATACATGTGTATGGATATATATGTTTATATCTATATCTATACATATATATATATAGAGAGAGAGAATCTGAGTTTATGAGATACATTTTTTTTTTAAATGCCAAGTTGGTGTGTTAGCTTGTAAACCAATTTAAATCTGCTTTTGGAGAAAAAACACTCTGTGTTTGGATTTGGGTATAAAAATATTGTGATTGACTGCATCAAAAACATTTGAGAAATCCCCCCAAAAAATATAGTAGAAATGTGGTTTACTGACTCAGCTAGGGCTGGTTAGGTGCTATATACAGGGCAAAATCTAGGCCATGTATTTATAATTTTGCTTCATGTGGTTAAGGAGCTGTTAACTGAGTATACATTTCCTTTTGTGAGAATTTTTAATAAACAAATGAATAGAGAAATAAGTAAATAATTTTCAACCTTATGCTCATCACATCCTTTATGTAAAGGCATTATTTTTGATTCTTTCTATACAGACGGAAAACAGTCTTGGAGACTTTGGTTAGTTATATTAAGGTGAATGGATAAGCAATGACATTAGCAGCTTTTTTCAAGAATACTGGTGAAACTTTTATCCCCAGATAAGACATAATTATTTTAATGAATATATTTATATAGACTATCTAACTAGACATATATATATATATATATATATATATATATATATATATTATTTTTTTGGGCGGGGGGATTGTGTAGCTAAGTAAGATAACCTATAAACAATTGATTCATGTTGTTGTGTCTTTCAGCTTTTCCCAGTTAGAAGTCACCACAGCGGAACTCCGGACCGCTAATGATTGGCAGTAGATTCTTATGTGCCGAGTTGCCAGCCTTGACGCATAACCTTCATCGAAGGTACACCCATTTACACATGTCTCCACGCAGAAGACGCTTTAGCTGAGAATAAAACAGGACAACGTCTTACCGTGAGGCGACAATGCTACCACAGCACCACCACTGCAGTTAAATAAATAAATCCATTAACTGTATCTTGGCTGCTATGAATGTTTATGGGGGTTATTTTTGGCTACTTTTTTCCTTGCACAATACTTTTGTTCTAGAAAAGTGTAGGTTCATTTGTTTGTTTGTTTTTTTTACAAAGATGAGGAAAAAGTTTGTTTCAATGTTGTTTTTCACATGTTTTTGAGGTCTTTGCATCTCTCATATGGCTGTAAATCTCTTTCAGTTTTATAGGATTTGCAGGTATAATATAACCTCTGCCGTTTATTAAATTGCCATGCCAAGAGAGTGATATGTTTTTTTTACTCTGATAGTCTTAGCATGGGCATATTTGTCTGGTAATTATTAAATGATATTGTTAAACAATAGGATAACTTAATCTATAGCATGTAGGAACAGTTATTTCTAGACCACTCATTTAGTATTTTATCAATTGTAGTTTTTTACCCCATTTTCTGATACTGTTTGTTTTTTTTCAAGTGGTTTTGACTGAGTTGTGGTCACCAAGGTCATTATGAAGGATCAAGCTACCTATAAACTTGTCTTGGCGTTTTGTGAAGATCTAGTCTAGTTTTAGGACCAGCCCTTCCTGGTGATGTTATCAGTTGGGAAAATGGAGTTTGTATGTTGTAATCCAGGTTTTGTTTAGTATTGTTTGAGTGTGAAATGTTAAAGTCTCACAGCACTATTAGTTTCCCCTGAACTGTTGTCATGGAAACAGCTAATTGTTAAAGAGACTAAGTTTGAAACATGTTAATGTGGTAAAAATGCACAACCAGGGCACAAGCACTTTTATTTGTCATTGTAATCATAACCAGAACTGATTCAAGTTTTCATAGGTTATTTTGAATAGAGAGTAGAAGATAATATTTAACTATAATAGATATACCACCATAGTGTGTGTGTGTGTGTGTGTGTGTGTGTGTGTGTGTGTGTGTGTGTGTGTATCTGTGTGTGTGTGTGTTTTTGTGTTTGTGTACATGTGGTATGTGCTGGGTGACATGGTTGGTGCCTGTCAATGTTTTTTTCCATTCTGTTACATGACTGTGGTCATGCCTCTCCACTGTCCAGATGTCTAGACACTGTCCTGATGTGTGTCTCATATGTTTTGTCTGTTGGCCACAAAAGTTGTGGGTTTCTGAGAAATCACTGAGATGATGTGGGCATTGACATCAGTAAATTTTGACATTTATTTGTATTTCAGACCTAGAATCTGTCTGATATTGTATGTTAATGCACACCATGCCACTCTAGCCAACTTCTACTCATATGACAGCCATATTTCAAAAATGTCACTATTGTTTGCCCTTTATATCCCTGTTTGTCAGGCTTTTTGCAAATTGGTTGCAGTAAAAGGTTGGTTATCTGTCTATATATCTCTGTATATTGAATATATATATATATATATATATATATATATATATATATATATATATATATATATATATATATATATATATATATATATATATATATATATATATATATATATATATATATATATATATATATATATATATATATATATATATATATATATATATATATATATATATATATACATATATGTATACATATATATATATATATATATGTATCAATATATATATATATATCTATATATATCTATATATGAATCTCTATCATATGACAGAAACCTCATTTGACAGAAACGCATTTGACTGAAACCATAAGATTGAAATTTCAAAAGACTGAAAAGTCAGTTGACTGAAACCCATAAGACTGAAACCCATAATACTGAATTTCAACATGCTAAATTTTAAACTGGACTATATAAAACCAGACTAGATAGGGGCTATGTCCCCACACCCAATGTGGGGGGATGTGCCCCCCACACCCTCCTAACTATGTATACCAACTCCAGGATAACACTACAGTGGGAAAAAGGTTATATACCTTTCCCGTACCTTACAGTAGTCTACATGCTGCCACTACTATGCCCTTTTCCCCACTGTAGTGCGATCCTGAAGTTAGTGTATTTATAGTTAGGGGAGCCCCCTAAATTTGGGGGTGTGGGTGGTTCAGCCCCCCACCTAGTCTGGTTTTATATGGTCCCATTTAAAATTTAGTATGTTGAAATTGAGTACTATGGGTTTCAGTCTTATGGGTTTCAGTCAAGTGACTTTTCGGTCTTTTGAAATTTTTTGAGATTTCAGTCTTAAGGTCTCAGTCAAATGACTTTCAGTCAAATGAGTTTTCTATCATATGATAGGGATCCATATACATGATTCCCCCTTATGTTGAATGACTGTTGTGTATGATATGTTTGTAAAAACATTGCAAATTCCCACAGCACAGATGGTGTCAAGGTATGTTGCTGTGATTTTTGTGCACAGGGTCATGGGTCCTGGACTAGGAAGTGATTACTTTTTTCATTAATGTTAAATGACAAGAATGAATGATATGTTTGTAAATGCATTGCAGATTCCAACAGCTCAGATGGTGTAGTGGTACTTTGCAGTGATTATAGTGCACAAAGGTTTACTATCAATATCTTGAAATTCACAAAAAAAGTTACTAAATATCAAAGTCTTTAATCGAATCTACACCTACTCGAATGGCCCTATTATCGAAAAACAGCCCAATGCCAAAAATGTCAACAATGACATTTTATGGCATTAACAACAATGCCACCCTTACCTCAACTCCCTAATCTCTATACCTAACTTCCCATGTATGCAGGGGGGCAAGCCCCCCTGCACCCCTCTGTGGGGGTTGTGCCCCCCACACACCTCTAACTTATTATTCCAACTCCGAAATCACACTACAGTGAGGAAAGGGATGCATTTCCCTAACCTCACTGTACCCCGATCCCTTTACATGAGCGAACTTTATATTTGCAAATGCACAGTCCATTCGCAATTATACTGTTCGCTCACATAACCTGCTGAAATATGAAGTATTCGAACATCTGTTATTCGAATACTTCATAGCCGTGCAATTGCACGGCAAGATTTCAATAGTAAACCATGCACAACATCCCAGGTTTGAGACTTGGTAGTGTTGGTTTTTTGTTGCCAGGCAGAACAAGGGCTGATGGAGACAGAGTGGTTAAGGCACTTTAACAGTTGCAAGTGGGACTGCATCGTTTTGCGTGTTGCTAAGTGATGCTAACAGATGCTTAAATAAACCCTCTTAGCTTCACTTAGCACTGCTTAGTCCCATTTACACCTGTGCTAATTATCTTTAAAGAAAAAAAAATGGTGATAGGAAAGTGGTGAAATGGGGGCAAGCAGAGTGTAAAACATTATGAAAAGCAGCTAGGGATGTGCAGGATGGGTCTAGGCTAGGACCATAGTGCTACATTTCTTCAGTAGCAACAGCTGTGACTGATGTGGTAAATTTGGAATTTACAGACTAACACCTCACATGGAGGGTGCTGGCAACATACATTTGCAGAGTAATTTGGTTGTAGATTAATTTTACGTAATTGGACATGGTGGCAAAATGTAGAGCTATGTATGGGGCAATGTTTTTTTTTTTTTTTTTTGCGGGACAGATGCCTTTTTTTTTAAGATGAGAGTGGGATGTTGGGGAGGGGCTGTAAATATGTTTGGGGAGGTATGTTGGGTGGGCTAGGTTGCATTTGCACACAGACAAGACAGACAAGACAGTAGACAGGGTGCGGTATATGACACTTGAGGGGGTAAACACCTTTGAAGGGGAAGCTGGTTGGGAATCAGAAGCCCATGACCCCCCAAATGGATACAGTGGGACTGATGTTCCCACCCATGGGCAGTGACCACTGCTCCTTCACGGCTCCGAAGGTGGCTGTGCTGGGGGATGGACAGAAGGGGTGGCCTGCCCCTTGAGGTTTGGTCTGCCTCTCAAGGTTTGCCAGGCAGTCCTCAATCTGGCACAGCTGCCCACTCAACTCGGCTCAGACGGCACTGAGTACCAAACCCCAGAACTGATGAGGGGGACAGGATCCTGTCAGCGCCTGCTCCCAGGTGGGATGGCCCCATCCTCTGAAGCAGCTCCACTTGAAGGTGGTGCAGGACTAGCGGATGAGGAAGCCTTGAGTTGGGTCCCAGCTGTGCTGTGGCCCGGTGCCATGGCCAGATGAGGCAGGACAGGTGGATCTGCCAGGATCTGCCTTCCCAAATGTGCTATGTTGTTGAGGTTTTAAAAAAATATGTTGGTTAGTCATGAGCAACACATTTCCAGATTAAGCAGAAAAGTGATGAGTGCACCATGGACTGTAGCACAAACTCCAATTAAATTCCAATTAAATTAATTGGAATTTAATTGGAGTTTGTGCTACAGTCCATGGTGCACTCATCACTTTTCTGCTTGATACTGTTTACCTAAGGAGAGTGCTTTATCTGGTGGCGTTGTTTTTTCTTTTTCATAACATTTCCAGATTAGTTATAACAGCATGCATGGGTGTTCCAATTAACCCCATAAAACAGATTTGGAACAGTTGCATAGCAAAATAAACACATGCATAATGAAAGAACAGTATGCATCATAACAGCATGCCAGTAACATTGACGGCAACAGTTCACCAACAATGATATTTTAACAAGGTATATTAACATGCAACCAATCAAATATATGAACAGTAATAGAACACAAGTCCCAACATTATGTTTAGAGTAAAACATGCCCATAGTATATGAATTATTGTATTGATTCAGATGGGGGGAGACAAAATGTCTGTTGACAACTGTTTATGCTTCTATTTTCCACAACAGTACTGCTCAATACTCTATGGGTCTGCCCTCACTTTACATTTGCCTGTGGTCCATACCTGTTAAACTGTCAGCCTGGAATTATATAGGGCAAACTGTGACAACTCTGGATACATGACTAGTGGGGACTCGTACATGTCAGGGTTACATATCTGGCAAAGGTGGGGTACCCTGAAGTTATGTTATGTGAGTGTGCTACTGGCATACTTCAACTGGTTTCTTATCTGTGTCCAGGGTTATTGGCAGCAGTTACCACTAGCCATGACAGCATAACACTTGAGAGACATGTATCAGGAAGAGTGCATGTTGTATGTACCTATCCTGCTGCCATCTGCAGGCATGTGGTGGGACAGTTGAACAGTTGTACACAGTTTATTGGGTCTATATTAGAACACAAACTTTCAAAATTTTGAGTGTTCTAATATCGGCCCATTTTCAGTGAATGCTGAAAATATCGAAGAAACAGAAAACCAAATTTTTTCCTAGGGAAAGAATTTGGCTGTCCTTTTCTGTTGCTTCGGTATTTTCAGTGCTGTGGTGGAAAGTTACGGGTCAGGTTCAGGTAAGTGTGCGATTGTGTGGACGTGAGGGCTATGGAGGGTTAGGTGAATTAGGTTTAGGGCGCGGGTCAGGTAAGTGTGCAATTGTGTGGACATGAGGGTTAGGGCGGGGTAGGTGAGTTAGGGTTAGGGCTTGGGTGAGGTGACTGTGTGATAGTGACAGATCTTACGGTTAGGGTTTGGGTTAAGGTAAGTGGATAGTTAGTGGTGTATGTATAGTTTAGTGTAGGGTTAGGTGTAAGAGTTTAGGTGTATGTGTGTGGATTGCTGTTTGTTTGGTGTGCTTGTGTTGTGTGTATGTGTTTTGGAACAGCAATTTTTTTCTCTAGGAAAAAATTTGCTGTTCTGTATGTTCGATGTTTTAAATTTTCGATTCATAGGGTTTGATATTAGAACACTCGGAATTTTGAAAGTTCGGTGTTCTAATATAGACCCGTTTATTACTATAGCCTTCATTCAGCTACTACCAACATTTCTTTACCAGTACAACCGGTGCAGAAAATATCTGTTAACACTACCTGACTGTTTTTACATTTATTCCTGGTTTCTTGTGCATAGATATGCACACATCTTAGTACCACTCCCTGGATTAGATAGAACCATGTCCGGGTGTGCAAAATTAACAACTACACTATTTCTCATCACACTGAGCTACTGGAGAACTGCTGTTTCTTACTTCACTGTTTTCTGACTAATATTCTCTTGGTTAGATAGTCTGAACTTGTAATCCTGTGATGCATGCAAGACAGATAGTTATTGTACTGTGCATTAATCCTTTGGATTATTACAATCTGGAAAGCAAAGGTTAAACACAAGGAAATGCTGGATTGAACATACTTTGAAACTTCACACATTATTATTCAGAGTTCAGAGCTTAGTGCATTCTATATTTCAAATTTCAGTTATATTTTGTTTTACACCTCCACCATCTACAGTTTTTCTTACAACTGGTTCACAGAAGAACCTCAGTTAATGTATGTTGTCACAGCCACATTTGTTGTAAAGAACCTGTATGTATTCTATATGTCTACAGCAACATACCAGAATAAACACAACAGCTTTTTTGTAGGAATTTTTATTGCACATCAATATTAGTCAGTCAAACATTTTTATTTATTCAGTTCACACAGTAACAGTATACCTACTAGCAGTAAGCAATGTATTCCTTCTTAGGTATTTGAATAATATACTGCAAAACAGATTTGTACTCGCCAGCCTGTCAAGCAGCCTCAGCAGTCTGTCAGCATGGGCTTCTATGTTCATAGTCCCCTCTGCTGCAGCTGTAGTGGAGAGAAACAAACAATATGCATACCTGTATATCACATTTGCAGGTTAGTATTTGCTACAAGCTACTTGATAGTGATACTTACTCACTACTGGAGCATTCCGTGCCAGTGCATCTTGGATCCATGGGACCAAGAGCGCCCCCTTCCTCTGCTTTAGGTCAGCATAGTTAGTGGTGCCATACCTGCTCAACAGTGTGGGGGACACCAGTAGCACTGGTGCGGTCATGTGCAAGATGGTCTCAGGCCTCTGTTTTGTATTATGAGCCCTGGTACTGGCCCTGCAGCAGTCTGTCATCATCGTTTTTGACAAGGAGTCCAGCCATGGCCATGGACTCCTGAATGCTCCAGCTTTGTGCCTGAAAGTATGCTCACTCTTCAGCAGACATGTTCCTGCAGAGATCAAACTAAACAGGTTATGGCTATATTCCTGCCTACACAGTTTAAATAAAGCCATATTCCCACCCTTTGCCATCATTGGATCATTTTGAAAATGCTGAGCACATTTTAGCAATGTGCAAACCTGCTAAGATGGGTTGAACAGGGCTTAAAGGGGTAATTGCTGAGCACTGCTTAACAGTGTGCAAATCTACTTAGCTGAGCTACCTGCTGCATAGCAATCACATGTAAGCGATGCTTAAACCTGGTAAGTATAGCTGAGCATTGCTGATCATTGCTCACTTTTCACTTAAAAAAATATCAGGATTATGGCATCATTTTGTAGATGTATATGATTTACTTTACATGACATCCCTCTATGTGCTTTCATTACATTAGCAAGGGATGTGACTATACTGTATGGAACACTTGTGTATACATGGGTGATTTCACATGTTATATGCACTCACGCTTCCATTTTACACCAGCTACACTTCCCTGGTTGACATAAAAGAGTTGCTACATAATTTAAGTTTAAAAAAAATAATTTTAACACTGCCTTCCCATATAAAAAAACGTGCCTGTCTTGTAGTCGAACCATGAACACCTGCATGTAAAGCTGGGATTCTATCCACTACACTATCTCAATTTAGGAATTTTTGCTGTATATTTTTATTTATCTCCTATGGGATGTTTAAGCAATGCTAAGTAGAGAGCCATAATGCGCACATCTGCTTAGCTATGCTTAAACATTCCTTAGCATGTAAAGAAAAAAGATTTAGTATATTATTATTATATTATTATGTTATATAATGAGTATTGTGATTTTCTGACAAGTCATTGATGACTGCAGTCAAGAAATAATGGCATACATTTGACTTTCAGACTTCTATCCTTCGGAAGTTCATGCTAATGCATATCCTGTTTTCTATTAACTTTCTAAGTTTGTGAGGGCAATATTTAAGAAGTGTCCCTATTTTTACAGCTTTATCTCCCCATTGTTTGTGCCTTTGTCCACATGGACTGCTGTCAGGGAATAATGGCATGCATTTGACTTTCAGACTTCTATCCTTCGGAAATGCTTTTGTTCACATGGACTGCTGTCAGGGAATAATGGCATACATCTGACTTTCAGACTTCTATCCTTCGGAAATTCATGCTAATGTATGACCTTGATGATTGGATGAGAGATAGGAAATTCACCCCGGGGACCATGTCAGTTGCCCTGCTAGACAGGGGTCCAGGAAAGTAAATGCTGTGGGAAGAAATAGCCAGGGAATTGTTATGGCTAGGCTTGTATAGGCCCCAGGGCCTATAGCCTAGTAACAACCTATGTACCTATGAACCTATAAACCTGTTTTCTATCAACTAGCTAAGTTTGTGAGGGCAATATTTAAGCAGTGTCCCTTTTTAGTGCTTTGTCCCCCCATTATTTGTGCCTTTATCCACATGGACTGCTGTCAGGGAATAATGACATACAATTGACTTTCAGACTTCTATCCTTTGGAAATTCATGCTAATGCATGACCTGTTTTCTATCAACTTTCTAAGTTTGTGAGAGCAATATTTAAGTAGTGTCCCTTTTTAGGGCTTTTCCCCCCATTATTTGTGCCTTTGTCCACATTTCCTGCTTTAATAGGTTGCAAGGTGTCGTACAACACTTTTACAATGCAAGTGTTTGTCACAGAACTTGTCACACACCCCCTGCATTGCTTTCCTCCTCCCCTATGGATATCAGTGTCCATAGATACTGAAATAATCATTTATTTCATTTCAATGTCTGCGGACACTGAAATACTGGCATAATATTAGAGAAATTCCCTAATATTATGCCGCAAAACTGCTGTATGGCACTTTCTGAGTGCAGGAGTCATCTTCGTAGTCCATGCACTGCTTAAACACACCCCCTGCACTCATTCATGGTTCATGTCCATATAGCCTTAACAACAGCATGCCTTCATGAATATGCAAGGTGTGCTGCTGTGACTACATGGACACAAACCACTCCATGCAGGAATAGCACTATTCCTGCATGGAGTTTATTGAATCCAGGGGCAAGTGTCAAAGTAGCACTGCAAAGAAATAAGGAAAAATACAAAGCATGAGGGAAATCTTAGGTAGGAATGAAAGATAATATAAGCACAGTTAGTTTGATAGAATGGTAAAGGCAAATTATGATATATGCAAATACAAATCTGGAAAAAAAAGAAGAGTAGGGCAGTTTAGTGTGCAGAAATTCGAACAAGGATGTAATCATATGAAGTATTAAATGAAGAAAAACATCGTTGGTAAGACTTATTGAGTTTTATCAAATTTATGGTAAGTTAATTTATAGTAAAGTGATATTTGCAGGATTGTTTAAAAGTGGTGAGGTTGTGAGAAGTTTTGCGTTAGCTCTGAGAAAGTGATGTGCCATTGAAGTGGTGAGGTTGTGAGAAGTTTTTTGTTAGCGCTGAGAAAATGATGTGCCACTGAAGTGGTGAGGATAGAGGCTGACACCATTTTATAAGTCATTTTTGGAAGAAAAAGAAAGTTTGAGTTTGGTTCCATATGACATACAGTTTAAATTATTCCAGTAGTTGCAACTCTGATGGATAGTTGCAGGTTGCGCTGCAAATGCAGCTATTCTGTAATATGCAGATTATAGTTTTTAATTAGTGGGCTTATATAAATTGCCAATGCCACTGTATCCATAAAGGTGTGAGCATAAGGGTAATGCATTTCCTTCATTTGGGAATAGCATTTTTTTCATTAGAGGCTCCTATGTTTTATTTATATATTTTTATACATTTTACAGTCATATTTGCAGGATCAGTGAAGGATGGTTTACTCTCTATAATGAGGCCAAGGTATTTGAATTGTTGCATGGACTTTGCATCAGTATTATGTATTATAAGCATGGAAGTAACAATTTGTTTTTTTTAATATCTTTATTAAATCCTGTGATGGTCCCTACTCTGGGCCAGTAATCAAGGAGTCTCAATCCTCAACACTGACACTGGTCAGGGATGGTCACTAAGAGCAAAAACAGATACGCACAGTATTTTCAGATGCAGCTCTCTGCACCAAGCACAATTTTCCTTAAGAGTACACAGGGAGCACACTCCAGACCTGGACTCTATCTCTCTCTCTTCCACTCCCAAGGAAGACTTCACACTGACCACTTTGGAGCTTCCAAGTAGCTGACACATACACATGGATATTTGATTTTCACACACACACACACACACACACACACACACACACACACACACACACACACACACACACACACACACACACACACACACACACACACACACACACACACACACACACACACACACCTGAGGAAAGACTGGCACAGGTTTACAAGCTGTGTCCCCTCTGCCCAGAACATAAGGTAATTACACTGTCACCGGTAAGCTACTCTAAGATTCTTACAAGGGTACCCAATTATACTGAGTAAAATTAATACTAATAAGAATGATAGAGTTTGCCCAATGCAGCAAGGCTTTTAGGAGCAGCCATAGTGTCATTAAAATAAGCATAATTACTCTTGAGATATTAAAAGTATCCTCTAAAAGACCAGCCACAATGAAAGGTATAGAAATATTTAATAATAAATAATAAAATAGAAAACATAGGAACACTGAATATCTAGTTTCAATAAACACCAGAGTTTCAATAACAGGAGATATAAAATAACACAGTTGGATAGATGATTCACACCGATGCAGAAAAACAATACTTAACTAATCTCACTATATTTTATTGACTAACAAATTAATTGCTGTTCCCTAGTTAAGTTACTTACTACAGCAAGACAAGATGATGACTGAAGTTTTGCTAACTAGAGCAACACAAGAAGAGGTGTGAGGTTGTGTGAGATAACTGTGAGAGATCTTTCCTGTCAGGTTCTGAAAAACAAAGTGCTGCTGCAAGAGTTCTGTCATATCTCTCCCTAGTATCTAAAGAATCATTTCAGTGCTAGTTATAGAATGACATCATAACTGGTCACCTGACTCTGGTACAGTATATACCCAGAGCTTTGCTAACATCTGTTGCAGCATCTGAAAGCTATAAAACAATTTCAAAAACTTTCACCTTTCCAGGGCAGCATTTAGTCCACTCCTAAGGACAATACAGTAAGATTCCTAGTCCTGGTTTTTCCAGACATTTTTTTCTCTGGCTGCAATCCGACATGAAAGATAAAATCTTTATGGCCTAAAACAACCCATTTAATTTTCAACCTATTTTTCAAAATTGGTTGGACTGAGATTAACCTCTTCTCTTCCAGAATTCTCTGTTAAACATATACATCTAGCCAGTTATAATAATACTGTCTGATATACATGTATATCTTTTTTCTGTCTAGCAGGACCCACTGTTGATGCATTTTTAACACAAGCAACTTTACAAACAATACATTTTAACACAATCATCTATACAAATCAGTGTGATAGTCAAATGACATAAAATTCTTTACAAAACTCTAGTTATGTATGCTGGCATATGTGTTACACACGCACTGTGCTACTCTCCCTGGCACAAATGGCACTACCTCATATCATCACAAATCCAATTTTAGTGACATACATGCACATGTATTAATAGAAGTGAAAATAAACTATAGTAACATTTTTCATGTTGCAATCATGTATGTTTTGCTTTTAAGAATTAAACAGTCCTCTTTTGGGCAAAAACATCCTCTCTTTTAGAATGAGATTTCAGTTATTAAACCAGTTAAATATCATGTCTTTGGATTGCTGTAGCTGTGAGAGTACAGTGGTCCTGTTGCCAGTACATATACTTGAAGAATTACCTGCAATTTCAGGAATTTAAGACTGCTAATTTGAAGATACATGGCATTTGTGAAGGCAGCAAAGAATACAGACACTAGAATGAAGTACTGGGGTACCCTGATATATATACATATGTATGGATATATATGTATATATATATATATATATATATATATATATATATATATATATATATATATATATATATATAGAGAGAGAGAGAGAGAGAGAATCTGAGTTTATGAGATACATATATTTTTTTTAAATGCCAAGTCGGTGTGTTAGCTTGTAAACCAATTTAAATCTGCTTTTGGAGAAAAACAACTCTGTGTTTGGATTTGGGTATAAAAATATTGTGATTGACTGCATCAAAAACATTTGAGAAATCCCCCCCAAAAATATAGTAGAAATATGGTTTACAGACTCAGCTAGGGCTGGTTAGGTGCTATATACAGGGCAAAAGCTAGGCCATGTATTTATAATTTTGCTTCATGTGGTTAAGGAGCTGTTAACTGAGTATATATTTCCTTTTGTGAGAATTTTTAATAAACAAATGAATAGAAAAATAAGTAAATAATTTTCAACTTTATGCTCATCACATCCTTTATGTAAAGGCATTATTTTTGATTCTTTCTATACAGATGGAAATCAGTCTTGGAGACTTTGGTTAGTTATATTAAGGTGAATGGATAAGCAATGACATTAGCAGCTTTTTTTAAGAATACTGGTGAAACTTTTATCCCCAGATGAGGCATAATTATTTTAATGAATATATTTATATAGACTATCTAACTAGACATATATATATATATATATATATATATATATATATATATATATATATATATATATATATATATGCATATTATTTTTTGGGCGGGGGGTTGTGTAGCTAAGTAAGATAACCTATAAACAATTGATTCATGTTGTTGTGTCTTTCAGCTTTTCCCAGTTAGGAGTCACCACAGCGAAACTCCGGACCACTAATTATTCGCAGTAGATTCTTATGTGCCGAGTTGCCAGCCTTGACACAACCTTCATCGAAGGTACACCCATTCACGCATGTCTCCACACAGAAGACGCTTTAGCTGAGAATCGAACAGGACAACGTCTTACTGTGAGGCGACAATGCTACCGCAGCACCACCACTGCAGTTAAATAAGTAAATCCATTAACTGTATCTTGGTTGCTATGAATGTTTATGGGGGTTATTTTTGGCTACTTTTTTCCTTGCACAATACTTTTGTTCTAGAAAAGTGTAGGTTCATTTGTTTGTTTGTTTTTTTTTTTACAAAGATGAGGAAAAGGTTTGTTTGACTGTTGTTTTTCACATGTTTTTGAGGTCTTTGCATCTCTTGTGTGGCTGTAGATCTCTTTCAGTTTTTATAGGATTTGCAGGTATAACCTCTGCCATTTATTAAATTGTCATGCCAAGAGAGTGATATGTTTTTTTTACTCTGATAGTCTTAGCATGGGCATATTTGTCTGGTAATTATTACATGATATTGTTAAACAATAGGATAACTTAATCTATAGCATGTAAAAAATTAAGGAAGAAACAGTTATTTCTAGACCACTCATTTAGTATTTTATCAATTGTAGTTTTTTACCCCATTTTCTGATACTGTTTGTTTTGGCATAGTGGGTGGCGACTTACTTTTTCAAGTGGTTTTGACTGAGTTGTGGTCACTAAGGTCATTATGAAGGATCATGCTACCTATAAACTTGTCTTGGTGTTTTGTGAAGATCCAGTCTAGTTTTAGGACCAGCCCTTCCTGGTGATGTTATCAGTTGGTAAAATGGAGTTTGTATGTTGTAATCCAGGTTTTGTTTAGTATTGTTTGAGCATGAAATGTTAAAGTCTCGCAGCGCTATTCGTTTCTCCTGAACTGTTGTCTTGGAAACAGCTAATTGTTAAAGAGACTAAGTTTGAAACATGTTAATGTGGTAAATATGCACAACCAGGGCACAAGCACTTTTATTTGTCATTGTAATCATAACCAAAACTGATTCAAGTTTTCATAAGTTATTTTGAATAGAGAGTAGAAAATAATATTTAACTATAATAGATATACCACCATATTGTGTGTGTGTGTATGTGTGTGTGTGTGTGTGTGTGTGTGTGTGTGTGTGTGTGTGTGTGTGTGTGTGTGTGTGTGTGTTTGTGTGTTTTTGTGTTCGTGTACATGTGGTATGTGTATGTATGTGTGCATGTTATTTTCTGCAGGCAGTGTAGTCAGGTAATTGAAATCATTGTCACTAACCATGTTTCTGAGACTTCTTATATGGGGAGATTATATTCAGGCATGCTTGAAATGTGAGGGGAATTTTTTATGTAAACGTCTTTTATTTAGATGTATCATTATGACTCTTTTTTTGCTCCATTTGTCAAGTTTGGTTAGTGCATATTGAAGAAGTTTGAATTGGAAAGGGACCAGGATTTGTTTCTGTGTCACTGGTACAAAGTAATATTATTAGCGGTATAATAAATGCTGTGGCATGCTTTAGTAAAGTCTAAATGTTGAAGGCAGTGAGATAATGCTATTTTCCATTTGTTACTAATTAAGGTCACTGTAGGATTGAGATGTGACTTTTAAGCATGGCTGTGTGTATGAAAATGTAGGTAAGAAAGTGCTGTATTAGAGATCACACATGGTAACATTATAGTGTTTCTGTGCAATTTAACTATTGATAGCGTGCATTTTACTTCGGGTACAGGTGATTAAAGCTGATTGTTCAGTCGGAAAAGTTATACGTTAGAAGGCTCTTGAGGTAATTAAGATAGCTGCCAGTGTTGTTTTGTGTTTATTTGGTTGAGTAACGTGGCAGGATTGTGTGAGATTCATTTTGAGTTACAATTAGTAATGTAATCAGTGACAGTAGTTTTGGATGAAGTAAAGTACAAAGAACAATACAGTTAGTTTTATAAAGATAGCTGAAATCCAGTATGAGAAATATGTTGTTGTTATGGCAGATCAAAAGAGCTGTACAGACTTCAATATGGGAATTGTGCAGATACCGGAAGTTGCTTATACATGAAAAATACAGCAAAGTATTTTAGAGATCTCACTCAGCTTTCATTTATAAATGTGGAGCAGATTGCATATTCCAAATAAC
Organism: Protopterus annectens; assembly: GCF_019279795.1. Classification (NCBI taxonomy): domain Eukaryota; kingdom Metazoa; phylum Chordata; order Ceratodontiformes; family Protopteridae; genus Protopterus; species Protopterus annectens. The sequence goes on from NC_056745.1 coordinate 374,066,432, forward strand.
ATATGCTCGTAATAATTAATGAACATTCCATTTAGTCTGGCCTAGCTTCACAGACCATCTGCTGCAAGAAATAAAGGGCAGTATTATGAAAAAAGTATTGTAACAGTGGTAAAGCAGAAATAGCATTTTAAAATAAATTCACAAAATTAATATCAACAATATATAGCACTGTTTTCTCTGACATTCAGGCAGAACAGCACATCTGTGTACCTTTTCAGTTGCTTGATAAACCTTAATTACTGCAATTTTTCAGCCTTACATTTGTTGTTCCATGGAGAAAAAGGAAATCTCTAACAGTTAAAGCCAGATAAACCATTTGCCAGGCACTTATAAAATAAAATGCACTTTAGTCAGTGTGTTGTGATAAAATAGGGCAGTTTTCTAGAAGAAGCTGTTGTGATATCATTTGGGTTGTCTTTTTACTACTGTTGCTACTATATAGGTTGTGACTTCCCCATTCTGAGCCAGTAATCAAGGACCATGAATCTTCATCACTGACAATGGAGAGGGAAGTTCATTTGGAACAAAAAGGGATACATTCAGTATTTCCAGATGCAGATGTCCCTGCTCCAAGTAGCTGACACACACACTCTTTGAGATTTAATTTTAACAAACACACACACACACACACACACACACACACACACACACACACACACACACACACACACACACACACACACACACACACACACACACACACACACACACCTGGGAAAGGTTGCCACAGATTACCTGCTCAACCAACTTTACTCAGACTATAAGGTAGATTCACTGCCACCAGTTAGTTATTATAAGGTTCTTAAAAGGCTATCCAATTATACTGAATGAAATTAATATGAATACAAATAGTAATATTGACCAAAGAGCAAGGCTTTTGGGAATGACCAAAGTTATCGCCAAATAAATATATGCAAATACTCTCAAAACTTAAATATTTTCTAAAAGGACCAGCCACAATGAGAAGTTTAAATATATTTGCTAATAAATAATAAAAGAACATGAAAATACTAAATATCCATTTATAGTAAACACAATAGTTTCAGCCACAGGAAATGTTAAAATAACACAGATGGATAGATTCATACAGATACAGGAAAAAAACAGTACTTAACTAATCTCACTATATTCTCATGACTAATCTAAAAGTTACTATTCCCTGGTTCACTTACTAAAGCTAAACAAGATGAAGTAGGTAAGGGAGCCTTCTATGTCAGGTTCCAAGAAATAGACTGCCCAGTCTGACTGAGAGACTTCTCAATATAATATCTAAATATTATTTCTGGGATAACTTACAAGATGACATCACATTTGGTCATCTGACTTCTGCCTCCCACTCCATCTCCTTTGACTAGAAGCTGCCAGGATTCGCATCCATGTGTCAACGATATACACACACACAGAACCTAGATAAGATCTGCTGTAGCAGCTGGAAGTCACAAAACAACTTTAACACTTATACTCCTCCTACAGAGCTACTAAGCCAGGCCTCTCACAGACATCTCATCTCTGGCTGCAATCAGAACTGTAAGATACAATCCCCATGGCCTAATTTAATTTCAGCTATTCTCCAAAGTTAGCTGGGACTGATCTTTACCACTTCTTTTCCAGTATCCCCCATCAAAATGTACAGTTACAGTAATACATCCATATTTCTCTTCTGCCCAGCAGGGCACACTGTTGATACATTTCAACACAAGCAGCTTTACAAATACATTTCCAACACAAACATCTGTACAAATTAGTTTGACATTCAAACAACATACCATTCCCTACAAAATTTCAGCTAGCTATGCTGACATATGTTACACATCCACTGTCCTACCTCTCCTGGAATGGCTGGCAGTACCTCCTATTGTCACGCAGGTGTTACAACAAAAATACATAGGAGAGCCATCTGCATGCTGCTCCATCATTAACAATACACCACCAAGTAAAGAAGATGAAAGACCCACGTTTTTTAGCTTTACTCATATACTTTACAAAATAAAATGAACTATGCAACACTATACTAAGGCTATCATGTAATGTACATTTCTATAGAAAACTCCATCAATTCATGATTCAATCTGGCCACACTGAATTTTGATGGATCATATACTGCAATTTTGTAAAACAGCAAGAAGGATAAAAATAGCTTTATTCTATAGGAATCTATGCAAGGATGTGTGCTTAGCTGGATTTCATTTAATTTTTTACATTTCACAACATACATTTTTAACATTACTATACAGGGATATGAAAAGCACAAAAGACTGTAATGCCTGTAGAAGGAGAAACAGGGTTTTTTTGTTACAAAAAAAAAGTAAACAGTTTGCCATTTCTCAATGCTAGAATGTAAATAAATTGCACATTAGACATACACTAATGATCATGAATGTCTGAGGATGGGATATTGGGAAGTTTTAGATGAGGGTTTACCACAGCCACTATTGGTTGATTATAACATAAACTGGCAAAACAGACTAATAATTAACCAGAAGTTCTAATAACTGGAGATGATATTTTGTGACTGCAGAAGACATAGATTCTTCTGCCTTGAAAATGAAAAACTTACCAGATTAAGTATGAGACAGTTCCAACTTGTGCATCAGGCTGCAGAAGCTAACTGGTAATATTTTTGTCTTAAAAAATTGCTTTCAAAGCAATTGTCACAAAGGAAACATTGCACTCTCTGGCAGCCTGTAGAGATACTGCAGATGTTATATATTACAAGCTTGCACCTGTCACCAACCACATCGGTACCTGAAGCAAAAACATTATACAAAGATTGACAGACTTTTTGGAGAGGTGCTTGGACTTGGTTTTTACATGAACTGCATTATTTTACATAATGCCATTAATTCTAGTTCTTGAAAATACATTGCGCCAATGTCAAAATAAGTGAATTTTGGTTGCAAAGTACTTAAAGATGAATGACATTATACCCTGAGGACAGCTTTCTCAGGAGACCTTTACTTGTACTAAAAGGTACATAAAATATTTATCACAACTGACAAGGCTTGATATATCACAGATGGAGACAACTGTTTTGAGAATTTCAAGTCTGGCCAATTATCTTATCAGAAAATGTATGTAAAGGTATCTTATGTCACCCAGAGCAAGTGCCTACATACTTAATTCATTCATACAACAGCATTTGTGGAAAACCTAAGTTCACATCCAGAGAGTTCTGTTTTTGAGTTCAGCTGTGCTAATAACTTTCTAAAGATCTTTCAGAGTAATCTACAAAAGTAAGTGGTAAGGATATGATAATCTTTTAATGAAAGGTTATGTCCTCTTCTGATCCAGCTGTCCTCTGTAGTGGTCCCAAACAATGACGCTCACAGAACCAGTGTGAAACTACTGTTGTTATCAAATAACACATCTGAAACACTGTAAAGGAAAGTGGATATTGCACTAAAAAAATTAAGACAGTCCCTACAACCCAGATGGCATTACAGTGACTAATGTCTCATCCACTAGAAGCTCTGGATACGGAAGGAAAGAAGTTAACATCTTATGCCAGCTTGTCAATCTTGGGGTGGTCCCAGTCAGCTAAAACTTCCATAAAAATGGTTGCAGGATGGGAACATGGCTTTGGCATTCCAAGCTGATGACTGTAGCCCTTGTTAATGTGTGTGGATGGTGAGGATGGGAACCTAAGCAGTCGGTGGTATAATATATGTTACAGAAGTGTCCAAATTAGTGGGTATCTGCCCTTTTTTCTTTCACTTTATAGGAATCAAGGCTGAATCCAGTGAAATGCTCTAGTTATAACAAAAAATGACTATGGTAGCTTAGAATTAATAAACCCAACATTTCTATTTATCTTCTTTATATAATTTCTGGATTCTACAGACAGTTTCTAGACCAGTTAGTAATATATTTGGACATGTTTTATTGGTTTTAATAGAAGGACTGTTGAGAACTGTTTAGTTTTAGGAAGCAGAAACAAATATCACTAACTAGAGATTTTCTGACTATTATAGCAAATATTTGCTTTGGAAAATAGCAGTACTTGATTTACCTGGAAAGTGGTGACAGTGGTATGGATGTTATGCCTTCGTTTCATTATACTAAGCATAGAGTTAAGACTGTCATTCGTCACAGTCAAATTGAATTTTATGGTTTATGTGAGTGTAAAGATTTTCTTTGGTGGTGAAGACTGAATACAATGCCAATTAAAGGTTCAAAGTTTTGTAAACACCATCAACAAAGATTATGTTCTGTTTGTGATACTGTTAAAATTACAGAACATGTTTTCCTATAGTGCAAATGAGCAGTGTATCTTTGGGGAAGAAAAAGTACATTTATTTGGTAAAACAGGATGTGAGACATTATTCTATATGAGGCATGTCACAATGTACCATATGCAGGTGTGAAGACTCTTGACAGGACTGTTTTTTTCTGTATTTGTGGTTTATGGAAAGCATGTTGGGGAAATTCTGTATAACATTAATTATGATTTATCTTCTGCTTTCTAACAAATTAGATGTTAGTTGTTGCATACATACATACATACAAATATACAAATATTTCAAGCACGGGCATTAATACCTTTTTAACCTGCCGATATACCAGAACAGTTGTTCTCATAACAGGTGTCCATGCGGTTCTTAAAAATATCTTAGTGTTTGCTTTAATGTAATTTGGCAGTCTATTCCATGCAGCAGCTGCCTCTCAGAGAATCAGTTAGTACATTTCTCGCTCCTATAGAGTCTTCTACATAGGTTGTCTCATGATGCTCAATTTTTTGATAACTCCAAACATTCCCAGAGGTAGTTCTCTAAATGCCTTAGATAGCTGATTATGTCTCCTCATAAAGAGCTATATGAAACCCTGTACAAGTTCAGATATTTTATTTTTTTATAATAATTTACATTTTCACATGCATGGATGGCCTTTATATGTATCTGTTGTACTCTTTCCAGTTTACTAATGCTTGTTTTCTTATAAAGTTTCCATATTGGTATTCCATACTCAAGATGAGTCTAATGAAACTAACAAACAATGACTTCATCATTTCTGATATCCTAGACTTTATAAATCTTTTTATACAACATACAGTTCTATAACCATCATTAACCAATACATAATACTCAAAACTTGAATCATTAACCAATTGTTTGATATGATTAGAAAAGCTCAAAGCTGGATCTACCCATATACACAGGTCCTTAAATGAATCTATAGTTTCTATCACTGTGTGCTGTATTAAATATTCATCTTTCAATTTATGTCTCACAAATCTCATATGATTAATTTTTAATGTATTTATCAGCATATTATTCTCCTGTGCCCAAATGGTCAATTTAGTCAAGTTCTTTTGCAGAAATGCCTTATCTGTAACACTTGTAATCAGTTTACCCAATTTCAGGTCGTCTGCGTATAGACTGTATACACCTCAGATGAAAAAGTTAGGTCTTTAAGATACAATCTAAACATGTAAGGCTCTGGGACAGAGCCCTGTAGGACACCCTGACTGTAACCAAGAATTTCACCTGTCCAATTGGTGTATGATACTTGCCATGTTCTATTTGTAAGGTATGCAGCCAACCATCTTATCAGGAGTGCCTCAATACCTAATTGTTCTAATTTGTTGATCAGTGTTTTCTGTATGACCTTACCAAATGCTGAAGATAAGTCCATATAAACTACATCATAGCACAAAGTTCATTCATAGCTGTTATATTGCTATAGAACATCATGTTACAGGTGGTTATAGATCTAGTTTCAACATATGCATGTTGATATATGGTTTCAAATTCCAACCTTTTCAATTCTGACAATAACTTATCCAAGATTACCTCCTCCATTATTTTTCAATAGCATGAAAACAAACGTAATGGTCTATATAACTCTGAGTTTGTCCTACTCCCCTTTCCCTTAAAGACAGGATTAATAAGTACATGTCTTTACTCTTAGGGAATCTCCCCATATTTATATGATCTAGTGAACAATAGATATTATGATAATGCAAGTTCTTGCTGAAATGTTCTCAGGTCATTATTACTAATTCCATCTTCTCCCTGTGCTTTGTTTGGATCCAGTTTGCATAGTTCTTATTCAATATAATATAATCTGATTTCAGTATCTGAGGTTACCTGGATATCACTAGGACAATTTATCACCCCTTTTCTGGAGCCAAATAGTTTTGCATAAAATGTTATAAATATATCTATAATCTGTTGTGTATGAGAATACATTTTAGAATCTACACATAGCTTATCAATTTGTACATCTTTACTTCTTCTGCATCTTATGTATCTATAAAATGGTTTCCTATTATGCTCAATATCTTTATGTACATTTTCTTCCATTTTTTTGTTGATATTGACTCACACTGTGCTTAATTTATTTGCCTAGCTTATTTCAGTTTTCAGCATTGTAGCCTGAACTCTTTTCCATTTCTTATATATTTTGTCTCTCAGTTTAAGCAAGTATCTTGTTATTATGGAAATACATCCTCCTGATGTTGTGTGCCTAGATCCTAATGTTAAATATTTTTTGGATTTTTGGATTCAGTTTCTCTTTCAAAACTTTCCACATCTCTTGGGTAGTTTTTCCACTGAATGCATGACTCCAATTGTACAGTTACTCCTTTGCTATCATATAATCTGTTATTAATCTTCTGTACATTGATTTAGATTTCAGCTTGACAGACTTATCTAACACCAAATCAACCTTAATAACTCTATGATCACTGCCCATCAATGATGGTAAAACTTGACTTGAAGTAACAGTAATTTCTTTAGGAACACAAACAATGTCTAGTATGTTCCATCCCCTGGTTGTTTTTTTCATAGTCTGAAGCAATTGTTCTTCCTGAGCATACATTGTGAATTATTTCCTTACTATAAATGTTTATAAGGTGGTGGTGTTATGGTACATATATTATATATAATAGTTTCATTATAAATGGGTTTTCCTTCTTTTTTCTCCTTTTGTGATTTTGATTTTGTGGTGTTGATTTTTGTGTAAGTTTTTTGTTTTATAAATACCCTTGTTATTTTCAATAAGTAACATTAGATATTTTATGTCTGCTGGAGCTACCACCACCTTTAGGCAAATGAAAACATATTTGTCATGTCATCCAAAAGACAGCATACTCAAGAATGTATCATCCCTTTAATTGTGGAGAGTATACAGTTTGTAAATTAGAGACATGCATTTTTATGTCTGCAGATGGCATTTTCCTCTCAGGCCTAAGTGACTACAGTCTCTAGTTTGCACTGAAGCAGTCTCTTGCTACATAAAAAGTGGATGGAATGAAAATCACCATTTCCAAATCAGAGTTCATGGTTCACTGACAAGCAGTGGTTGCTCTATGTAAGTATGGGGTAGCATCTATCATAACTGTTGGAGTTCTATATTTACCTTCAGGTCCTGTAGAAGGGATGATGAGACTGACCAGCAGATGGATGCAGTTGTGACAGTACTAAAGGAATTGTACTGAGATGTAGCGGCAGGTGACAATATTGCAGTAATCATATGGGGTTGTTGTGGCTGGTGGCAGTACTGCAATAGTTGTACTGGGCTGTAGTGATTGGTGGCAGTGCTACAGTAATTGTTTTGGGTTATAAACTACAGTAATTGTTTTGGGTTAAAAAAGTTTGTGGCAGTACTGCAATAAATACATTAGGCTGTAGTGATTGGTGACAGTACTGCAGTAAATATATGGGGCTATAGTGATTGGTGGCAATACTGCAGTAAATGTACACAGCTGTGGTGATTAGTGACAGTACTGCAGTAAATGTATGGGACTGCAATGATTGGTTGCAGTACTGCAGTAAATGCATCAGGCTGTAGTGGCTGGTAACAATATTGCAGTAACTTTATTATCCTGCTTTAAATTGTAGCAGTGCAACAGTAATTGTATCAGGTTTGAATGGTTGATGGCAATGCAACAATAATTGTATTGGGCTTCAGTGACTGATGGCAGTATGGCAGCAATTGGACTGTGGTGGCTGGAATAAGCACTGCAGTAATTGTACTGGGCTATATTGGCTGGTAGCAATACTGTAATAATTGTATTATGCTGCAGTGTTAGCAACTGTAGTGCCGTAATTGCATTGAGCCACAGCAGTGGGTGACAGCAGTGCTGAAATTGTGATGGGTTGTAGTGGTTGGTGAAAACAGTACAATAATAGCATTGAGCTTTAGTGGCTAGCAGTTCTGCAATAATTGTATCAGGCTATAGTAATGGGTGGCAGGTCTACAGTAATTGTAGTAGTCAGACTATAGGGATAGGTGGAGGTCGGATGTAATTTGGGCTGTCAGTACTGCATTAATTACATTGGACTGTAGTGTTTGTTGGCATTGATGGAGCAATTGTATTGAGTCTCTTGAAACATAAGCCATAACATTATATGAGTGGACGCTTAACACCAACAAAACAGTAAGAGCTCAAATGTTTATTTTAAAGCATGTGTTCTTCTTATAACTAGAATCAGAAATAAATATACATACATGGAATATACAAGTGAACAAATACAAAATGAAGAAAATACAGAAGATAACACAGAGTAAGATATATACAAAAGATCAAAAAATAATCACTGATTACATATTAGCATAACAAATAAACCAGAAATATACCTGTTTAAAAATTGTATGATTGAACAGATAGGAAAAGAAAAAAAAAGTAATTAATAGTGAAGTAGAAATACAGAGATAGAGAAGCATAAATGAGACTTAAGTATAAGGAAATGAGAAGAAGTTAAGAGAGAAGCCATTTGTAGCTGAGATAGTTGTAGTAGATGAGGGAATTCAAACCAATGTAGTTGTTTAAGAGCAAGGCAGTGGTGAGATTTGTAAGGGAGGCAAATTTAGCAATTTGGTTGTAAGCTGGTTCAAGTTTAGCTATAAGGTTGGCTTGAAGGTGGGTAAACATAGGGGATGAGTAGAGTAGGCAAGAGAAGTCCTTGAGGTAGGGGATAGATATTTGTTCTTTCTATACAATAGACCAAGTTTTTACATTTTTTTTTCTTTTTATGTAAGCAATGTTGGATGTGAAGGTCAAATTTCAGTTGATCATCTATTGTAATACCCAGGAGTTTGGTATGGGAGTTGGCTTGAATGATAGTGTTGTCCAAGGGGAGTTACAGAAGGAGGCACTAAGCTTTGACATAGATTTAGGAAAGAAAAGAAGTAATTTAGTTTTTTTTTTTTGGTTAAGGATGAGTTGATTGTTAATCAACCAGTCTTCAATGGTGTTGAAATAACTCTGAGAGAGGGTGCGGAGGTCAGTGAGGTTATTAGAACAGGTAACAAGAGTAGAATCATCTGCATACTGTGTCAGTGAAGATGTGCAGCAGGTGGAGAGTAGATTGGTTGTAAAGATATTAAAGAGTAGAGACCTTAAGATGGATCCTTGAAGGATCCTGTTTGGACAGATAGGAATGGAGAGCAGGAAGTCTGCCATCTAACAGACTGTAGTATGTTGTTAAGATAGCTAGAGAACCAGAGAATAGTGGAGAAGGAGAGGTTGAGATTGGATAGTTTATATAGGAGCTTAGGGTGGGAGACAGTCTCAAATGCCTTGGAAAGTACAGGAAAAGACATGACACCAGTTTATTGCTGTCTCTAGCCTCAGTGACTAGATAAAGCTTAGAAGGCTGTGAAGGAGCTGTAATGGGGCCTGAAGCCATGTTGAGGGGGGGGAGTTCAAAAGGTTTTCCTGAAGTAGGTATTTGAGAAGTTGTCTATAAAAGCATTTCTCTAGGCTTTTTGAAAGAGGGGAGAGGATGGCTATGAGCCAAAAGTTGGAGGGATCCATGGATTTACCTCCTTTGTGAAGGGGAATAAAATAGAAATATTTCCAGATGTCAGGGACAGTGGATTATTTAATAGAGTGGCTTATAGGGATGGAGATTGAATATGCAGTAGTATTACCTGCAAGTCTGAGAACTTGGGGTAGGTTGTCAAAGAAGGGAATACATGGTTTACGTTTCAGTAGAAGGATTTTATATAGGCAGTGGATATGGATTTTAGGGAAAAGACAATGGGGTGGCAAGTGCTAGGGTGCTAGGAGTGGTGGGGGATTGTGTTTGGTTTTGTTCAGGGGGAATTGGTTTACTGATGGATTCTTTGAAGTAAATTGTCAGTTTCAAGTGGTGTCTTACTGGGGAAAGGATTTGTAGTAGTAGGCTTACCTGGGTGAAGAATCTTGTTCATGATATGCCAAAATTTTTTAGGCTTTGAATTGTGGGTAAATTGGGTTTCCTGATAGGATTTTTTCTTGTCCTGAATAATGTGTTTTTGTGAGGTTTCTTAAGTCTTTGAATTTAAGGAGGAGACAGGAGGATGTTGACTTTAACCATTGCTTTCAAGTACTGTCTCTATGTTTAATTAAGGAGAGGGTATCTTTGGTGAGCCAGGTAGAGGGATTTGTTTTGACTCTAATTTTTCTAACAGGTGCTAGGGTGTTTAGTAGGTTAAGGAAAGTATTGCTGAAGTCAAGAACGGCATAATTTAGAGGAAAGTCATAAAGGTGTGACCAATTGACTAGAGAGAGTTGGTTGTTAAAGATTTCGTCATTAAAGCTAGACAGATTGTGGCATTCTCTATAGAGGTGGGTTTTGATGGTGTGGGAGGGCAGTCTTTGGATGAAAGTAGGGAGGTGGTTGCTTAACGAGTCAGGTAAAGTGGTAGGATTGTGGTTGTGAGTATGGCTGGATGTTAGTATCCAATCTAGAGTTGAGGAGGTATTTTTGTTAATATGGGTGGCGGTTGTGATAAGTTGACTGAAACCATAGAGGCTGATACTAAGAGTGGGAGAATTTAATGACAATTTATTCCAGTCAGTGGTGACATCTCCTAATACAATTGTCTCGTAGGACAAATGTTGGGACATCCAAGAGAGAATGGATTCTAGAATAGGCATATTGTTGCCAAGAGGAATATATATGGCAGCAATAGCAAATGTTTTGTGTGGGTTAAGGTTACACTTGAGAATGATAAGTTTGACTGGATAAAAGTTAGGGACTGGGAAGGAGATGGAGGTGAGGTTAAGTAGCTCTGAGTACAGGACAGCAACACCTCTCCCTTGATGAATATGTATTTGTCATCAAATAACCTAAGCCTGTAACTAGAAATGTGCAGATGTAAGCAAACACTCAGAAAATGTTAGCAAGTAAAATAATGTTTTTTAAATGTCCAAAGAAGATGCACATTGTTAAAAGTATTTAATTAGTAATGGTGTAACTAACAAGTGTGACTTTTAGCCAAGTTGCTACCAATGAAAATGTAAATGTTGTAGCATTCAACATCTGATGTCTAACCAACATACTGATAGAGAAACTACTAATGGAATGTGATAAAATAACTGCTAGAACTGTTGTCAGTCTGTTGTTTCTGAGCTGCTGCAAAGTTAATTAAATGTACACAAGTGTTTGACAGGACAGAATTAAAGAGATTACTAGATTTTTTATTATGCACATTAACAAAACAAAAAAAAAAAAACACTGGCTGCAGTGGCTGCCAAAGCCATTGCCAATTTAGCAGTGGACTTAACTGAAATTGTACTATCAAGAAACGTAACACTGTAGGGCTCATACACCAGAACTTAATGGCAGGCATGTGCACTTGTCTGAAATCATATCAGGCAGTTGTAGTACACTGATATCGCATAACACAATGAACCAAGATCTTTCTACAACCAAGTTGTGATCCATCAGTTTAGAATCCTTCTAGCTTGCTCAGCAGCTGAATGCAGGCCACCTATTCCGACCTGAAGAATTTCCATGCTGTACATCATTTTGTTTAACATTTTTTGTTGCTCTTATAGGCAAGCTAGTGAATGAGATGCAATGTACAAAAAGGGAAAAAATGCATATCAACAATGAAAAAAATGTGGAGCTGAATTAGGTTTACAATTAAAGATATACCTAGCAACCATATTATTTTAACCAACAAATGATTTTGTTTGGTTTGGATGAGAATCTGATTTCTTGCTGTATTCTCAGCTGTACCCACTAACTAGAAATGTGCATTCACACAATGTGGTTGGAGAAAACAAGATGGGTGTGTCTCACATCTGCAGGTTACTAATAGATTGACACTTTTGAGTAAGCATACAGTGAATGATTTCTGCATATTGTCTTCTTCTGCAGGAGACATAGGGTGGTATTCAGTCCTGAGATTCACAAAAGTAAAAGGGCAATTGGAGAAAAGTGCCACTGTAGCCCAGTGTAAAGTAGCTAAGCACAAATTAACAAAGTTGATTACAGAAAATGTTAGCTCTGAGTGGAACTGTCCACAAGAGATTCATTTAGCTTCAATGGCATAAAATGGATTAAAACTGGTGTAACTTTGTGCGGTGTAAGATTTATGTACATAAAGTCTCAGTTTATTCCAGCTACTGCTGTGTGTCAGCATACATGAGCACTCACACACACACACACACACACACACACACCTTTCCAACATTATTTAAGACAATCTGCACTCAGGACAACTCAGAGCAGGTTTCCAACAGTAAACCAAAATAGCTACAAGGCCTTATTTATTGAATCTAATGGTCTTTTTATGTGGACTGTTTTTTTATAAGGTTGGAAAGGGGGAAGATAGGAAAGCTAGAAATGAAGAAGAGAGAATGCAAGGAGTGCATAGAAAGAAGACATAAACATGTTTCTACTGGAGAAAGTGAGAGAGGAAGGATACTATGTTTTTGTGGGGGATACACCCCTCTCTTTTAATAAATGTTTTATATAAGAAATAAGTTGGGGAAGGAGTAAGGGAACAGGGTGAGGTAATTTGGCCTAGGGAAGAGTTAAAGAATTGATGCAACATAAAACACAGACAGAAATACTGAAGTGAACTGACATACATATTTATTTATTTACTAGGAATGTCCAACTGGGATGGAACCCATTTTCAGTGGAGGCCCTGGGAGAAACTCTCAAGATGTGCGTATTTGGAATGTGGGAGGAAACCAGAGCACCTAAACGAAACCAATGTGAATGCAGGAAGGACATGCAGACTCTGCATAGAAGGCACCCCTGCTGAGAATCCAGAGAACCTCTTGCTGTCAGGTGACAATATTAACCACTGCACCACCCATGTGTTCATGTATATATGCATATTATAGATATATAGATATAGCTAGATATATATATATATATATATATATATATATATATATATATATATATATATATATATATTTATGTGTGTGTGTGTGTGTGTGTGTGTGTATATGTATGTATATATATATATATATATATATATATATATATATATATATATATATATAGGTATGTATATATACATATATGTGCATCTATTAACTAGCTGTATAACAAATATAAAATAGTACTTACTGTAAAACTCTGGCCTTCTTTTGTAGACCTCCAAACCCCACCCAGCTAGCTGGTCCCTCCCTGGTAGACTGCAGCAGCAGGTAGGGGAGGATTTTGGTCTCAGTTTTTGAGACGTTTGTGGCTCAACCCTGAGCATTAACAGGGGACACCCTTTTGAATTCCCAGAATAATAGTGAAGTATGTAAGCCTGATACAGTGGATTAAAAAGTGTGAACCATACCCTGTAAGAAAGAGAGAGAGGGAATGACACAGTCATAAAATATCAGGATTTGCAGGCAGAAATGACAGCAATGTGGAAGAAAGACATCCAGACAGTTCCAAATGTAGTAGGACCTTGGCTAATAACAAGAATTGAGTTGTTTTGAGATATACAGCCAGTATATGCAGCTCCATGTGAATTTCAGTAGGAATAAGTTCTGGGCACATTGCAGTTACTGTGAAGAGCACTTTTGGCTAACATCAGAGATTGAAACAATAGTAATTTCTTGAACTTTAATCATACTCTGACTTAGGAATGGGGTCCATTCCCATTGTGGCATTAGAAACCAAAAGACTTGGAGAAATTAAATGAGGTAATACCTTTGGAAGTGATAACAGCGCATGGATTTGGCATAATAACAGTACTGGATCACTGCTGTACAGTTCTTTTATGCTTTACTGTCGTGTTACTTGTTTGGGTAGTGGAATGAAAATCCTCCTGTAGTGTTATATCAGGAAAGAGATTACTTTTTTTGTTTTAGCGGGTGCAGAGATTTTACTTGTGTGCTAAAATATACACACACACACGCACACACATACACACACACACACACACACACACACACACACACACACACACACACACACACACACACACACACACACACACATATGTATTTAAAATGTGCTAAAATCTAACCATATAGGAAGCCATTGAGAAATCTGAGAGTCTTGAACCACATCTTCTCAATGTGTTTGCAAGCCACCCCCTGCACCTCACACACCCCCTACTAATTATATATATATATATACCAACTCCGAGGCACACAGCAGAGGGAAAAGGGCATAAACTGTTCCCTGGTATAACTTTGATTTTGTTAGTATTTTGTAGTTTAGACAGTTTGACTGTTGATCATTTGATTGTCAATATTATCCAGTTTTATATATATATATATATATATATATATATATATATATATATATATATATATATATATATATATATATATGTCTGTGTGTGTGTGTGTGTGTGTGTGTGTGTGTGTGTGTGTACCTATATCTATATCTAATCTAATCTATATCTATATCTATATCTATATCTATCTGTAGCCATCTATATACCTATATGCATACATGTTTATATAGATATAGGTAAAGATATACAGATAGATATAGATATATGCAGATATATCTGTATGTATATACATGTATGTTTGTGTAAGTAAATGTACATATGTTCATATACGTAAATGCTGAATTTTTCCCTTCCTTTTGGTTGATTCACACGTGTTCATATTATGTGACTATGTAACCATTTTGCAGTCCTGAATCAATTTTTTTGCTTAATTGTATTATATTTCATATTTATTGATTTATTTATTTTGAGGGGTTTATTGCCATTAGTTCAAATGGCAAAGCATTTGCTGTTCGAAATAATGAAAAGTTAAATCAAAATGAAACATTTCAAGTGTACACAATGTCGCCCCAAATGAGTGATACATTTGAGTTGACATTGTCACCGAAAATGTGATGTCATAGCCATATAGGAGCTGATGTAAATCAAACTCCTATATGACATATCACGTTTTTGCAGGGGGGGAAAGCCCGCCTTCACCCCCCTGTGAGGGGGCTGTGCCCCCCACAACCCTTGCTACTAATTTATTCCAACTCCAAGATCATACTACAGTGGGGATATGGATGAATTTCCAATCCCCACTGTACCACAATCTCGTACATATAGTCAAAACACTAATGCGAATGCACTACTGCATTCGCATAGGTGCGTTCGACTATTCACACCATTATATCTTTTCCGAATGACATTCTGATTTTCGGTAGCATAACTGCCAACAGCTTGTCACTCATGAAAATGATAGTAAACCATTTTGAGGTCAGTCATTTTATAGTTTTATTTTGCTGATTCCCAATAGGAAGAAGTCGTGGCATTATTTTGCTGTTTTTTACTTGTGACAGAAACCTATAGCTACTCTGCTAATGGTATAGCACACTGGAGTATGACTGAGGTGTACTTACCAGTTATACACATTCATAACCATATTGCATATCTGCACAGCTCCAATAGGACCATCCAATTGCATTTACATCAATACAATGGGAAACACATCTGTGAACAAGTAGATTCATAGAGTTTAGTACGGCTGATCCTCATTTCTGTAAGATGTTTTTAAATCATCCCCAATTGGCCTCAGCATACCATTTTTAACTGCGCTGAGTCATGCTCATTGTTGACAGTCCTAAAAAAGCACAAAGTGGATAAAAAGAATTAGTAAGACAAGCAATATCCATAAATTAGTAGTAAAGAGTAATAAGTGGTGTAATTTAGTGAGATCTGCTGTTAAGAATCATTATTATACTGGTAAGTCTTGTCAGTTAATATTAAATTGTATGCTTTTGAATAAAATGATTGGGAATGTGTAAGGTAAAATTTTTACTGCTGTATGCATGTGCTAAGGAGTGTTCTGGTCACAACTTTACTATCACTCACTGAGTTAAGGAAAGGTGAGCAGGAACAAAGAAGTTATATGAAGCACATTAGCCATTCAATACCACACTCTAACAGAAATCAATTATAGCTATAGATTTAATAACTACAGTGTAGTTCGATAAGACAGACTACTGCTTCAGTAGCTATACTTCTCTAATTTTTTTATAAATTTGCATCAGTTAAGTATTACTAAGCTAAGGTGTCGTGCTAGAGAATGGTTCAGCTGTAGGCCAATATTTGCCTCCAGGTTATAAAATGTAGCAGCAGGCAGCAAGGCTCAGACTAAACAACTTTAATACAAAGTTTGCGTAGTCTAGGATGTCATGGGTAGGAGACTAGTTTAACCGTGCACTGATACTTTCTTTCTGGATAAAAAATGCTGTAGCAACAAGGAACAAGAAATGCATCTTTACTGCAGAGGAGAACCACATCCTCATGGATGCTCTGAGGATGTATGGAAAATGTCTCCTTGGTTAAGGGGGCTGAAACAGGCAGAGAGAGCTAAGGCATGAAATCAAGTTGCGCCTGACATCAGTGCTTTAACGGGATGGAGCCATACTTTGGCACAGTGTAAGGAAAAAAAACAAATGACCTGTTGGGATGTACAAGGACAAAAGTTAGGCAGAATGCAATTTCCCACACATCATCACTGGTGGTGGACCTTCCACACTCAAACTTTTAACTTCAAATGAAAAGTACATTCTCTCTCTCTATAGGGCAGATGATTATGATGCAGATGAGGATGGCACTAGCATTATCAGAGGGGGTGCAGACGTGAGTAGTTTCAGATCACTGTAGCAACTGCAGTCATGCATTGTGGAAGTTGAATGAATAACAGGTTGGACACCATTTAGCTCAGTTTTTTTAACAGCCTACACACCTTGAGAAAGACACTGTTGTCTCCAAGGTAACAGCACCTTCTGTAACACCAGTTCAGTAGAGTGCCAAGCAATTGCAAATTTTACACTTAGATCTTGAGATTTTCAAAGCTTTGAATGTCCAGCACCGGATGTATCAGGACAAAGTTCAGACATTGCCACTAACACTGAGATTCATGTAGAGATGGTTAGAATGTTGTAGGGCATACGTGAAGAATTTCATAATTACATGGGAATGATGAAGGCAAAGGAAAATGCCATGGTGATCTTCATGTGCAGTCTGGTGACACACAAACAGCATCCATGTCCACCTCTAGCCATACATGTATTAGTAAAGACTTACCTGTGTCACATTAGAAACGTAACTGGACTGCCCGCACAGGATGCTTAGGTCACATCCCATGTCTTTTCCTAGAAAATACTGTCAGGCTTACCGGCAGCACAGCCAAAAAGAAGGCAGGCAGGCCTCAGAAGCCTTCCAGAGCACATGGCACAAACTCTCAGTTGAGGCCTAGGACAAGCAGCACTGTCAAATCAATATATGGAGGTTCCACTGTAGCCAGTAGTTCTTCCTAGTGTAGCAGCTCAGCATCAAACTCACCTGTCAGCACTTACTCATGATCCATGGGACTATCATCCCACATTATCCTTACAGGACATTGTAGAGGACACCTTAGGTATGTAAGCCATGTTACAGACTCAGGCAATACAAGGCAAAGCAATACAATACAATACTCAACAGTCAATTTCCTGACAGGGGATGTCCATGCACAACGTTTCACTACATCTGAAGAGTAGTGATGACACACTGCAAAACAAATAATTAAAAGAAAACATTTTATAGGTTTTAATCTGTATGCACAGTTTAACTCATCATACAGTGGTATGGTCAGTGCAATAAGAAGTTTAATAATAGAACAATGCAGGTGTTATTACAACTTTCTTTGTACTCCTGTCAGTGAAATGAACACTATGTTCACTTACCCCTCAGCATTATACAAATAATGACTATTATACCTAACTTTCTGACACAGACAGAACGTGTTGAGAAAAGTTACAGCAGTCTGTTCTACAGTGACTATACACTACACAGCATAGCCAAAAGCAGACATATAGACCATGTTATAAGTAAGGTTAAAACTAATGCTAAGTATATCAGACTGCAGGTACTCACACAGTAGTCATTTTTTTCAGATCAACAGCTTCATTCTTATATCTGAAAAACACAGTAAAGAGGCCACAACACACAAAACAGTAAAACAGAACTTTCCTTTCAGGTATTAGTGCACTCTTCATCCTGTGCTATACTCTTTGAAGTGAAAGACTGCACCTAGCATGCTGCAATACCTGTATTTGGAATTGCTACTTGGCATCCAGCCATAATACCTCTCATGTAAATACCAGTCCTACCATATCACTGGTAATACTAGAAATAACTTCTGAAAAAAAAAAAATTCTAAGCTTGTTTCCTGCCTTTCCTGTAACTAGTCAAGTCCAGATACAGACTTGCTGTAAAAAGGACTATTGATAAGCTTCTGAACCCCCCAAGCCTTTCTGTGTTGGAGGGAAGCCTTCTAGCTTATCAGTGGAAGTGGTAAGCACTACATAGCCTATCTATCATGGGAAGAATGAGTTTTGGCCCTGAAATTGTAGTTCATTGGCTGTTTGGGCAGTTTTTCCATCTCTTTGAACTTTCTGGTTAAAAAGCCCGTTTTGCGTTTAGTCCCCACCTTTCCTATAACTAGTGTAATCCAGGTACAGATTTGCTATATCCAGGACTCTTTGTAAGCTTCTGAGCCCCCCAAGCCTTTCCGTGATGGAGGGAAGCCTTCTAGCTTATCAGTGGGAGTGGTAAGCATCAGGTAGCCTATCTACCACAGGAGGAGTGGTCCCTGGCCCAGAAATTGTAGCTACTGGCTGTTTGAGCTGTTTTTTTCCATCTCTTTCAACTTTCTGGTTTGAAAGCCGCACTTGTGCCTGTTTTCCACCTTTCCTATAACTAGCCTAGTCCGGTTACAGAGTTGCTGTATCCAGGATTGTTAGTAAGCTTCTGAGCCCCCAAGCCTTTCTGTGTTGGAGGAAAATCTTCTAGCTTATCAGTGGGAGTGGTAAGCACTAGGTAGCCTATCCTCCATGGGAAGAGTGAGTTTTGGCCCAGAAATTGAAGTTTATTTGGCCATTTGGGCAGTTTTCCATCTCTTTCAACTTGCTGGCTTAAAAGCCTACATTTGTACTTGTTCCCGACGTTTCCTGTAACTAGTCTAGTCCAGGTACAAATTTGCTGTCTTCCAGGACTTTTTGTAAGCTTCTGAGCCCCCCAAGCCTTTCTGTGTTGGAGGGAAGCCCTCTAGCTTATCAGTGGGAGTGGTAAGCACTAGGTAACCTGTCTACCATGAGAGAAGAGATTCTTGGCCCAGAAATTGTAGTTTATTGACCATTTAGACAGTTTGTCCATCTCTTTCAACTTTCTGGTTTAAAAAACCACATCTGCGCTTGTTTCCCATCTTTCCTGTAACTCACTTACTGGGTAGCACTAGAAAGCCTTAAACTGATACAAGCCTTCTAGCTTAGGAGAGAGACTTTGGAGTGATTAAGTTTCAGTTTTCTGTACTTTCTTGCAGTACTTAACTGTTTTCCGCCTAAAAGCAGATTTTGCAGCATTTATTGTGATTTAAAATCTTGTTTTTTTCACATATTGTACTTATTTGACAGCCTGCACTTTTAAAAAGTTGTTTTTTGTTTAAATAATTTGTTTAACTGTTGTAGGCTACACACTAAAGTGCGATAGCCTTTTCTATCATTTGTAGTCATTTAAAGCTGTTTAAAGTGTATTTGTTTACTGTGTTTGCCTTATCTTTTCAAAAAAAAACAAAAAAAAAACAAAAACAATTCCATGTTTCCCACCTTTCTAAGCTAGTATAGTCCAGTTTTCAGGCTAGTGCTGAATTCAGGGCTGTGATACTAGTTTCTGAGTTGTCCATACCTTACTTGGATAGATGGAAGTTTCTCTGTTCACCTGTGAGAGAGGGGAGATTTGAGCAACCTATCTGTCCCTAGAGGAGTGGTTCCAGCCCTGAAGTTAGTAGTTTATTGGCCATTTTGGGCTAATTTCTATCTCTTTAATTTCCCTACTATAAAAACGTTTGCACGGTTGTGCCAGTTAGCTACGGTTAAATTATTCCCAGCTTCACTAAGTCTCCTCTTCGGTTTTTCCTTTGAAACTAGTCTAACTCTCAACCTAAGCACTCAAAAAACATCTTACAACCCAGCACTTGCTCAGACATAATAGCAAGCACTAATATACCCTGACACTGATTGTCCAGCAGGGCAAGTCCCTTTATTCACCCCTCACCAACCAAGGGACTAAGCAGCTCACCCTACTATTCAGGCATGACCAAAGGGCAACTTCAGGTGCACTCTCCAGTCCAGATGGTGAATCTGGGTATCCTGAGGCAATGTTACAACTGCCTCATATACACAGACAACCCTCTCCTCCTACCACAAAACACTAACATATGCGAGAGATGAAATTATACAGCCAAACTGGAAGCTAAGCTGTCTCCACCCAAGACTGGAACAGACAGTCAAGAGGACCACAACTCCAGCCGCACACAGAGCTACTAAAACAGCACTGGCAAAAAATACACATAAATGCACAAAGTCATACTCGGAGGCTCTAAATAAAAACCTGCAAAAGCATCAGAGACCTCCTAAGCAGACACTCAAACAACCTGCACTTCACGTCACAAACCAGACAACACATAAAACACAAAATCAGTGTGCCACACAATCACAGCCCTTAAGACGAAATAACATACCTAACACACTAGTAATAGGTGACTCTATAGATAGGCGCACTGATGTCCCACTCACTAGGCTGGACAAGCAGAAGGTTAATGTTAGCTGCCTGTCGGGAGCCAGAATCCGCCACATAACAGAAGCACTCAGGTGACTCTGGAACAAGTACAAATATAACTCTGTCATTGTTCATGTTGGTGTGAATGACCTGAGATGTACCTCCCTGGACTACATGAAAAGAGACATGGAAGAGCTCTGTGATCATGTAGCCCAGGCTGTTATGACCCTGACCCTGAGTAGCATCCTGCCCTCAACAAGAATGATACCTCAGTATAAAGAAAAAATTATCAATTTCAACAATTGGCTAAGCTTCTGGTGTCATTCAAAGGGGATCCAGTGTCTGTCAGCCTGGGGTGACATGCTCGACAAGCCTCGTTGCTTCACAAGAGATGGCTTGGACCTGTCATTCCTAGGCTTTCAAATGCTGGCCAAGGCTCTTGCTGCCCTCGTAGTGCCTTTTTTAGGCAAGGCTCAAAAGTCAAACCCACCTCCATAAACAGAACAATTAACAAAATATTGAGGGTTATGCTACTCAATGCCAGGAGTTTAAATCTCAAAATGCACACACTCGAAGCCCTCCTCAGTATGGAGAATGTCGACATCTGTTCAGTAACTGAAACCTGGTTCAAGGCTCCAGAGAGCACCCCAGCACTACTGGGCTACAACTCATACCACACATTTAGGCCGCAGAACACGGACCGAAACACAAAAGGAGGGGGTGTATCCATATTCATCAAGGATACCTATACCTCCAGGTTAGTGGCACAGCATGATACCTCTGAGATCATCCATGTGCAGCTAACATTGGGCAAATCTGCAATGCAAATTGTGGCCTGCTACAGATCACCTTCCATAACCCAGGACCACCACTCCACCTTTTTGGAGACACTGGAAAACATGAAGGTCCTACCAAACACCTTGATATTGGGCGATTTCAATTACCCTACCATTCACCGGGAAACCTACTTGAGTACAAATTCACAGGCCCAGCGCTTCCTGGAATTCATCAAATCAAATGCCCTGGATCAGCTGGTAAACTCCCCTACCAGAGGTGAAAACATATTGGACCTGATCATCACTAACATGGGCGACAGGTGTTCCACACTGGAGGTCAATCCATCACTGGTCAGATCAGACCATAAACTAATCACTCTGGATGTCCACACCCTACCACCACCCCCAACTAAGGAACTAAGGAAACCACAGTAAAAAAAAATTTCTAAAGCAAACTTCACCTTACTTAAGACAGAGGTGGTAAGTTTCACAGTCCCTATGCTAAAGGATAATGCTGCCCAAGATGCAGAAACATTTACAAATGCGCTCTATGAGCACCTACAAGGATGCATGCATCGTGCTATCCCTAACAAAACCAAGACTCACTCTTCTAAGAGAAGAAAACCAGTTTGGTGGACCCCTGCAATAAAGAGGCTATACAATAGAAGGAGGAAACTAGTTCAGAAAAAAGCAAATCCCAAGAAGGAAAGACATCCTTGATCAGTATCAGTAAGAAACTGAGATCCCTCATGAAATCATCCAAGGCTAACTTTGAAAGAAAAATAGCCAAGGATTCAAAAGATAACCACAAAGCCTTCTTTAGATATGTTAAGAATCTAAGTGCCATCTCGCAGATATGCACTGAACTGGTGCAAAATAGCACAAAATATACTGAACCTAGTGATATTGCCAACATCCTGGCAGATAGATTCAGTGCAAACTTCATCCCCCTCTCACTTCCAAAAGGGCTCACAACAATACCGGAAAAGTGTAGTGTCCCAAAAATCACAGACGCACAGGTGAAAACAGACCTTTCAAAAGCCAAAAACATAGCATCAATGGGACCAGATGGTGTCCCAGGCTGCATCTTGCATGAACTACAGAACAAACTACCCCCGCCTAAACACACTGTTCAACCTCAGCCTCTCCACAGGCTACATGCCCATAGAATGGTGCACAGCAATGGTTATTCCTCTACACAAAGGAGGGGCCACAACTGACCCTGGTAACTACCACCCCATAAGCCTGACTAGCCTGGTCTGCAAGGCTATGGAGTGCATCATCATGGAACTCATTAACAAAGACAATGAGAACCTCCAAACACTTGACCTGATCCAGTTCGGCTTTGTTAAGGGCAGATCATGCCTACTAAACCTGGTTGACTTCTTTAAGACAGTCACCAAGGCCATAGATGAGGGAAAGGTGGTTCACACAGCCTACCTTGACCTCGCCAAGGCTTTCGACACCATTTCCCACTCGGTTATTACAGAAAAACTCACCAGCCTGAACATAAACCCCTACTTCAAAAGATGGGTTGCCAACTGGCTTACAGACAGAACTCACACGGTAAGAATTGTG
This sequence comes from Protopterus annectens, assembly GCF_019279795.1. Classification (NCBI taxonomy): domain Eukaryota; kingdom Metazoa; phylum Chordata; order Ceratodontiformes; family Protopteridae; genus Protopterus; species Protopterus annectens. Next base: position 374,089,528 of record NC_056745.1, read on the forward strand.
GGCTCCAGGTCCGACTCTAAACCAGTCACAAGTGGTGTCCCACAAGGCTCGGTCCTGGGACCCCTACTGTTCGGCATATACTTCTCAGAAGTACAGGCAAACACAGGAGGACTATGGCTAACCAAGTTCGCTGATGACTGCAAACTGGGAGCCATAATTGACTCTCCGGCTGACATGGACATCCTTCAAAAGGGCCTTACTGAGACAGACACCTGGTGTCAAAGTCATGGCCTCAACTAAATGCCAAAAAATGCATAGTCATCCCATTTAGGAAAAACAAAACACCCACAAATTACCACATAGGTGGCAGCCCCCTTAATACAGAAGAGGTAATAAGAGATCTGGGGACCTAGGTAGATAGTAATCTCTCCTTTGACAATCATATTGCCAAAGTAGTTAGGAAATCCTTCTATGTGGCCCATCTAATTACTAAAGGGTTTGCATCTAGAAATAAAAAGATTATAGTGCCCCTCTACTCATCACTCATTCGACCAATCATAGAGTACAATGCCCCATTTGGGATGTACCTCACAACACACTTCCAACAGCTGGAAAGACCACAAAAGTACCTCACCAAGAGGATTACTGGTCTCAAACATATGTCCTATGCAGCCCGACTGAAAAAACTCCAGCTATACTCAGTGGCATATCGCTTACTCAGAGGTGATCTCTGCCCGACTTACAAAGCCATGTCCAACTCAGAATTGATGGCATGCTCCACCTAAAGAAATCCAAGTCACTGCGAGCCACACGCTCTAGTGAGCTAAACCTCTCCACAACAATAAATAGAACATGCTGGAGGGATAGATTCCTGTCACAGAGACTACCCATGCTTTGGAACAAAATTTCAAATTACATCAGGCAGAGCCCCTCACTAAAACTCTTCAAGAGAAACTTTGACGAGTGGATGGGTAACAGAAAATACACCCCTGGGATCACTTCATTGGCTCTGCTTGACAGAGGATCAGTTAATTAATCAATGGGGCAGAAAAAGCCAACACACTCTGGCTAGGCTTATAAATGCCCTCGGGCAGATAGCCTAGTACCTACCTATGAACCTATGAAAAGTTCATATGAGCAGCATATCAAATAGTTTGCTTAATCTTCAACTCTCTCACATTTGACAGTTAAGCATGACAATGGAACTATTCTGTCTCTTACTGCAATGCTCTGTCTGATAAAGTATTCAAATAACATTCTGGAAAAAAATATCTAATTTACAGTGTGGATTGATCATGTCCATATAGCATAGCCCACAAGTAATACTCAATGCTCAAAGAATTATCATTGTGAATTTTGCTATTTCCATTTCATTAAGTGAATGACATACCATAGCTGTCAAGAAGACAATGCCTCTTTGCCTGTGCAGCCATGTACCATGTATGAGCCTGCCACACTGTGTCCCACTGTCATTGGCTGGCATCTAGCACTATCATCACTGGTGTTAGGAACAATAGCAGAAGCTGCACTGCCATCATGGGGCAATTGCTCATCAGACCAACACATGATCATGTTGTTCAGAATGCCGCACTCAGTAAACAACCTGCATGATGTAGAACAGTTGTACTGAAGGGAAGCATGTCAATCTGTAAAAGGCAATTTCAGTGAATGTAAAGAAAACAAGTCAGTTCACCAAAACCGCCTTCAACAAAAGTGGAGATTGCCCTTTTTTCTACTGTTTTGCAACCTCGGAGTTGGTATATATAATTCCAGGGATTGTGGGGAATGTTTCCACCACATGAGGGATGCAGGGGGCTTGCCTGCCTGCAAAAAAAAAATAAATTGTTTCAATGTTCACTGAAGTCTGTTTTGCCAAACTGGTTTTGGTTTATTTGCATATGTTGAAACTGCCTTTGATAGATCAACATGAATCCACTAAAGGACTCCCACAGACTAATGCAGGCAAAGGAAATGGGCTTTCAGCAGCCCAAATACTCACTCAGTAACAATCTGTGTTTGGGACAAGGCGGTACTAAGGAGCTCCTCAGCAGCATCCCCAAGGGTTACAGACTGGCATCATTAGCCAGGATTCAAGTCCGTAGTCTGAAATACCTGCTAAATAAAGAAAGAAGGGGACACATACAAGGAAAGGAAAGGTGGGGGGTTTACTAATAAGCAATACATTTCCAAAACATACTTACGCAGAAGAGTATGAAAAGTTTGCACTTATCAAAAAGGTGGCCATGGGGTATCCTACAATGCAAAAAAGATGTGGTAGAGGGAACTTGCGTGCCAGATTTAAGAATAGTGGGCAATGCCAGGTTGCTGGGCTGATACATTCATGATGCACCCACATGCTTCACATACTACCTGACAGTTGATGGAATGGTAGCCATTCCTGTTCCAATATGACTCCTATTGTGGCCCAGATGGGGTCTAATGGTAACATGGGTATAAATCTATCACACCTTAGAAAAGTGTTCCATTCTGTAGAAGATGCATATGGTTGTGGTTCAGTCCTGAGGTGATACTTTCAGATAAATATACTGCCTCACATGATCCAAAATATATAGAGGAACTGCTGAAATATCCTCAAGGTAGAGGAAAACCACATATCCCCCAGTCTTTGTCTGTGGGCCATACATAACCATTAAAGCTGATACTATATTTATGTCCACTCTAAATCTATCCAAAATTTCTTAATCAGCAAAGTTAAAATGGTTCTATCTTTGCTTATATCTGCAGCTTTTCAGCTGGTGGTTGCCTCTGGGGGCCTTTGACTTTGTCACAGCCAAGACAAGCTGCTCACAGTGGGAAAAAGCCAATCTAGCAGTGACAGCAAGCATTTCCCCAGGTTGCAAAGTAGACAAAATTGTGAAATTTTGCCATTTATAACTCCTATGTGCACTCTACCAATGCACATAGAAAAATAACTATGAATCGTACACAGGCAGGAAAGATGCCTCATGCACATAAGGTATTAACAGAATTTTCAGTCAATCCCTATTTACATATCATGAATGCATCACTTACATGCATTCTTTCTAAATGTACTAAACCTGCTGTGCCTAAGTGCAGCTACTGTCTGTGAATCACACCTGGGCTGCACGTAGACACAGCCAATGCAAAATCCCACTATGCCTAAATGGGGTGACTATGAATAACTCCAATAATTTTCTGTAAAGGAATTATTGAAGTTCACTTCTCATAAACAGCTTCAACTAGAAATACCCTTAGAGTAACCAGATGAATTTCACGTTCATGCCATGATTTTTTTCTTCTCTTGTGAGACAGGTAAAGGACAGGGGTAGAGGTTAATCTTTTTTGTTTAGATGTTTTCAATTACTTGATTGAAGGATACCAGGCAAGGTTGTAACACAATGCTGGGAGAAATTGCATGACTAAAATATGGACTGTCAGCAGACTTCTTACAAAGATTTATTTATAGGCATCTAAGTTTGCATTCCTGAATGTGATGTGCCTGAGTAACAGACACCAGGGAACAAAATGCTGATGATTGTGTTCTTCAGGAAGACTTTAGTTAGATTTATATGTGAGTGTGTTAGCAATGATTCCTTTATTTTAATGTGATTTCTCTATCCTTTGTATTTGTGGTGTCATGGATTAAGCATATAACTGTATATGGGTTAACGGGATTGAACCACACAGGTGGGCTGCAGAAGGGCTTGTCGTATCCTGCAGAAAACTTTTATAGCTCAAGTTCTCCCTATTTTATTGTTTCATGCATTTGTTGTTTGTGTTCAGTTCCTTGGCATTTTGTTGCCTGGGATTTTATAGTGGAACCCTTAAAATAGCATTTCTAAGATTTTGAGTTAGCATTTGTTTTGCTACTTAAGATTTCATAGTGGAACCTATAAAACAGTATTTCTAGGATTATAAATTAGTGTTTACAAACATATTAAATATAATGGGTGTATGCACCATTATTTTATTCTATTTTTGTTGACTGGGTGGGTGAATTGGTCCAAGTAACATTTTTAGTCATGTCACCAGTCAAGACGTAGTACACTAAACAATTGAATGTGCAACATAATTCCCGTCAACATAATGAATGATACAGCAGTCAGTACACACATTATACATACCATTCTCTGACATATAACAGCAAAAAAGTTTGGAATAAATTCAGATATTTGTATGTTACAATGTCTAATAATCACATTTCATAATAAATGTGTGAATTCATAGATTATTTAGGAGATACTACCAGGGAACTAGACTTGATTAAGAGAAGCAAGTCTAGTCCCTTGTGCAAGTAATGAGGTATTTCTTGGCAGATTATCTGTACAGTTACAGATGAATAGTTGTGGTATGGATGAATAATAGAATATGATAGTTAAGGTCTGAAAATCTTGCCAGAATTAAATAAATAAATCTTTCATACTGAAGCACATATAATCTGTGCCATTAAAAAAACTTCCTTTTAATTACTTCAAGCTTTGTTTCCATTTTTCTAAGATTGCATAATCTAATAACATGTTTTTAGTTTTTGAAATTCTTTGTTATTGCCTTTGATATGGAGTCTAATAAAAATATTATCAGTGAAGATCTTTCTGTTATTGAAATTATAGCTTGAAATAGTCTGTTAAGAAAATCATATGCTTGCAAATTACTGCTTATTTGACTTTGGCATGGATGAAATATTCCTTTATCTGATTAACAAAAATAATATTTCACTCTGTGACAAGTTTGTGCAAGTTGTCAAGGATTTATTTAGTTCAGATATAATATTCAACATTGGATATAAGGTATCATTGATTATTCTTGTAGTATAGCATAAGTAGAAAGGAGCAGAAAATTTAAAACTGTAATCTAGATTTGTGGACATTCTGGGAAATTATTTATTATACCAGGAGGATTTAATAATTTCACTTTGATTCCAGGACACTTTTTAGGTGGAGTTTGAATAATAGCTGATATCTATAAACTATCTTGCTAACTGAAGTATTGATTTAGTTTAAGTGTATTACAAGATTTTATCAAACACATAAAGAGTTTATATTTTATATTTAATGACATATACATTTTTAGTGGCATTATTAATGATTCAACCAATCGGTTTCATCTATTTTTTCATACTCAGTTTCTTTTCATCACGATTAGTTGATTAATTGTCACATGACTTTATGGTGATCTTTTTAAACTGTTGTGCTCACGTACTTGTATTTCTGATGAAGTTCTGATTCCGAATTAAAGAGAACAAAAGTACTTAAATAATACAAGTGGTATCTGGGTCCTTGCCATGGAGGAATTAGTGGATTTTTTTGTGGTTTGTTATTCTGCTTTCCACTATGCTATTTTTCTTTTTATCTTACTAAGTGCTATATTATTAATATTATATAAGTACTGCTTAAGGTTTATGCTTCACAGCATTAGGATCCAGTGTCCAATCATGGCTGTGTAAAGTGTGCATGTTCTTAGCATGTTGGGTTTTCTATGGCTACTGGTTTACTTCCATTCCAATAATTATGCTTTTTGACAGGTTATTCACTAAAGGGTCCATGAACCATAAATAAATACATACATACTTACACACATACACACACATATTCATACCTGAACTTCCTACTCACCTTTGCAGCCTTGGTTGCAACTGGAAATGGTCAGTGAAGGACATGTACCCAATTACCAGTCAAATAAATAAATTAAATCAATATGCATCATTACCTTAGACATTGTTACACTAAGGCATTTTGTTGTCTGAGGTAAATACATCTGACATTTCCTAAGACTTGTTTAATGTACAAATTGGGAGGGAAAGCCAAAGAGAAATATTAAAGACAAGACCTTTTCAGATGGAACTCCTAGATGTATATATAGTTGGGTCTATATTAGAACCACGAAAGTCAGCTCAGCGAACGGCATTTTACATCGAAAATGCTGTTCAATGATCTGTTATAGTAAGATTGCCATAAAGTGAAGATCGGAAATTTTGCCCTTTCCTCACTGTAGTGTGATCTTGGAGTTGGTATATATAATTAGCGGGCAGTGTGGGGGGCGCAGTCCCCTACAATAGCAAGTTCGAACGACATTTTTGATGTAAAAGCCGTTCTCTGAACTGACTTTTCGTGCTTCTAATATAGAACCTATTCAGTTTATGTTTTTTTAATTTTGTGCTATCATATTGGATATTTGTTTTATTTTAATGCTATCATATCAAATATTTTAGTTAGAATGTTGTGTACAGTAGAATGCATTTGATTCTCTTTGTAATTAAAGGATTTTTATCTAGCTAAATGGGAAATGTTCCCTCATTCACTAACTCTGATACTTTATTAGGCTATAAGTTCAGTGAGGTCTCTTTTGGAAGTCGACAGAAAATGAATGAGTAAAAGGGGTTGTGGATGGATGGATTAAATCATTTGCAGAAAATGGTTGTTGTGGTGGCTGTATGCAGAAGAGATGCCTTTAATTGTAAACTGTCTCTTTAGCTAGGCCAGTCATTCTAATCGATCCATCCCCAACTCCTTTTCCCCATTTTTACACATGAGGTTGAGGTGTCACTTTAATTGTTGTTGGGGTGACAGTCATCTAGAGCCAAGGTTTACACCAGCAGGTGGCTAGCCCTGTTGTTGTAGTTCTTCCACACCACACACTTGCACATACTCTTACACCTGTGACCAATTTAGAGTATCCAATCTACCTACTGCATGTCTTTGGAATGTGGGTGAAATCCAGAGCACCAAAAGGAAACCCATGAGAGCACATGGAGGACATGCAGACTCCACACAGAAAGCAGCCTGGCTGAGATTCAAACCGGGGAACCTCTTGCTGTGAGGTGCATTTTGCTGTGCCACGAAGAAGCAAAGATAATTCATGGGTATGTCTAATACTGTATATCTGGTAAGCAGAATAATGCCAGTCCTGGAATCAGAATAATTTTATGGAATATACATTTAGTTGAAGTAGAAAGTTAATTTTAAAAAATGCTAGAATGAGAAAAGACTTATCTAAGCAGTAATAATTTGTTAAATTTTACACAAGCCACATTACTCTGTTAAAACCATGTAATAACTTATTAAACAAAAAATATCATTATTTTTTGATTACTATAATGATGTGTTTCAATGCTGTACAGATTACCCTGGTCAAATTTATGGGCCTATAGTTGTCAAGTTCAGTTGTGCAGACTCTCTTGCAGAGGGAAGTGACTACAACCCTTCTCTATGCCTCTTGCATGAAGCAAGTTGAGACATTAACAATGAGCAAATTTAGGAGGGTGTAGGTAAAACAATCATACAGACACTATATCACTTGAGCACGTTTTCAGACCTCACAGAGCTAGTGTTCTTTGCCTGAGATATTGCCTTTAGGGGTGTGCATGAAGATATGAAGTTATACAAAGAGATACCTGTTGAAAGGAGGAGCTAAAGTTATCTGCAGGTATGTTTGCTATATCTTCCAGGTTGGATTGGGTGATATTGATATGTCCTAACTTGAACAGTGATGGGCATTACTTCTAAGGTTGTTGACATAGTTATAGAAAGACTTATGGTTGCCCTTGACAGTGTTGACAATTTTAAGGTGATACATGATCTTGGTAGATTTGATTTTAATCCTAGCCTCATCATTAAATTTCTGCTTTAGAGCATGGGGTTTTCAGCTAACATCTATGGGTGAGGTGTTCTTTTATTCCTTTAGGTATATTATAGCTTGTTTAGATCAGGTTCCACCACAGAAACTTGTTCTAGAACTTGTTATTGTTCTCATGTCAGGTTGGCACATATGTCTCACTGTATGCTGTGAGGTGAGAATAGAAGCTCTATCCAAAAACAGCAGCAAAGGTACTTGGTCCTCCACTGCAGAAGAGAAAACTCTTCTAGGTTATCAGGTTGAAGTAATCAAACCCTGGAAACAACAGGAAGCAGATTGTTAACGGCTCATAGCCTTAATCTTTTATTATGTCAGATGGTGTACCAACTAATAGGCAAGTGTTTCAGTGGTAAAATGTTTCCATAAATTTATTTTGGTGATTCAGAGACCAGAGATCATACTCCTCAAGCTTTATTAGAAATGTTATCACAATGCAGTTTTAAGATGGGCTGTGTGATGCAACCCCTGGTATTTCTGTCTTGGTTCTACAGCTACCTAAGAAATAGACTCCAAGCAGTTTAATGGCTAAAGGATTTCTCTCTTACCCGCTCTTTTCTGCCAATGTCTTACAAGGATAAAAAATTATCCTTTTAGTTTTCAATGTCTTTATCAATATCCTACATGCCACAACTAGCAAAAGTATTCTTATTCAATATGCAGATGATGCTTTTGTCTTCACTGCTAACACCTTCTCTACTGTCCAAGAAAAGACCCAATCAGCCTTCTCAACAGCTGAATCTTGGCTCACTAATTCTATACTCCTGCTAAATGCTAAAAAGCCCCAGCTCCTACTGTTCATGTCTAAATCCCTCTCAATACCCAAAGGCAACTTTTTTCATCATTGTTGTAAACAGCACACCTATTGAACTTGTCAAACACACAGGCCTACTTAGCATCGTCATCATTGAAAACTTCCTAAAATTTGACATCCACATTTGTTTATTTATTTATTCATTTATTTGCATTTATTTACTGAGATAGTCCACTGGGCCATGGTGAACCAATTTTCAGTGGAGGCCCGGGGAGAAAAGCTCCACAGTCGACTGTATACAGTATACAGTATACAATATACAATATATAATAGAATAAGCCATCAAAAAACTCACAAAAAAGTTAGGTCTCCTTTACTGTAGCAACCACTTCCTTGCAGAGAATACCAAAACAAATCAATAACGTTATATTTTCTCATATCCTCCCTTTTATACACAGCCTCAGTTTTCACAAACTTTCACCTATCCCTGATAGGAAAATTTGAGCAATGCTATAACAAAATAGTGAGATTTGCCACAAACTTAAGTGTTGTATCCCACCATTGTGTCACATTAAAACACCTGAAATGGCAAGAGCTACCTCACTATATCTCAATAACCTAGTTTGTGACAGCCCGAAAGATCATCTACAAGTCAATAAATTGATCTGCACTTGACAACATTGTGAATTTTTATCTCATTAACAATCAATTCCATTCCATCAACAAATCTTTAATCATGAGGAAAACACACAACTCTGATGTTAATGCCCTGCACTCTTAGTATGTCTCTAAGATCTGGAATTCCATGTCTTCCAACAGTACTCAAAAAACAAACCTATACAACTTTAAACCCCTACTTAAAGACCGGTTCTCTAATAGATGGTTGTATTCCTGTTTGTCCCCTGGACAACTTCATCCTCCTCCTTCCAGACTACCTAGTTGTTCCTGTTTGTCCCCTGGACAACTTCATCCTCATCCTTTCAGACTACCTAGTTATTCCTATTTGTCCCCTGGACAACTTCGTCCTCCTCCTTTCAGACTACCTAGTTATTCCTGTTTGTCCCCTGGACAACTTCGTCCTCCTCCTTTCAGACTACCTAGTTATTCCTGTTTGTCCACTGGACAACTTTGTCCTCCTCCTTTCACACTACCTAGTTATTCCTGTTTGTCCCCTGGACAACTTCACCCTCCTCCTTCCAAACTACCTAGTTATTCCTGTTTGTCTCCTGGACAACTTCGTCCTCCTCCTTCCAGACTACCTAGTTATTCCTGTTTGTCCCCTGGACAACTTCGTCCTCCTCCTTTCAGACTACCTAGTTATTCCTGTTTGTCCCCTGGACAACTTCATCCTCCTCCTTTCAGACTACCTAGTTATTCCTGTTTGTCCCCTGGACAACTTCGTCCTCCTCCTTCCAGACTACCTAGTTATTCCTGTTTGTCCCCTGGACAACTTCATCCTCATCCTTTCAGACTACCTAGTTATTCCTGTTTGTCCCCTGGACAACTTTATCCTCCTCCTTTCAGACTACCTAGTTATTCCTGTTTGTCCCCTGGACAACTTCGTCCTCCTCCTTTCAGACTACCTAGTTATTCCTGTTTGTCCCCTGGACAACTTCATCCTCCTCCTTTCAGACTACCTAGTTATTCATGTTTGTCCACTGGACAACTTTGTCCTCCTCCTTTCACACTACCTAGTTATTCCTGTTTGTCCCCTGGACAACTTCGTCCTCCTCCTTTAAGACTACCTAGTTATTCCTGTTTGTCCCCTGGATAACTTTGTCCTCCTCCTTTCAGAATACCTAGTTATTCCTGTTTGTCCCCTGGATAACTTCGTCCTCCTCCTTTAAGACTACCTAGTCTCCGTCTTTCTCTAACCTTATCACTAGCTACTGCACAGGAGGGAACTACAGTGCAGGAGTGTCAATCTATATTGAAAGCAACCTCACATCCAGACTAATTAAAGTGTATGACCCACTGGAACTCATAAATGTGCAACTCACCATAAACAGGGTATTATACTATATCCTTGCAAAATATAGCTCCCCCTCCATGTCCCTGGAAACTCATACTATATGTCTCGATGTACTAAAGTCCCTCACCATTCAACCCAATATGATATTCATGGGGGGATCTCAACTACCTCTCTATAGATCGGGAATTCTACACCACTTCTAATGCATAAGATCAGCGATTCCTAAACAATGTTAATACCAACATACTGGAAGAGTTGGACCATTCTCCTACCAGGGGTACAAACATCCTTAACCTTGTCCTCACGAACAAGGGGACTAATGCTCCTCACCTAATGTAATATCCTCACTCATCAGATCTGACCATAAGGCAGTATTGCATGAAATAAAAATTAAATCTCAGGATCCAATGAAGCCAAAAAACATTAGGAACTATTCCAAGGCTAACTTCTCTTTCTACTAAGCTAAACCTTGGCTAAATTCCAGGCACCTTCAAACCCAGTTAACACCATGGCATATGCTAAGTTATTTACAAAATGTCTGTAGAGCCATATTCATAGTATTGTATAGAGCAAGCTGTGCCCACTCATATTAAAAATAAGACAAACTCAAAAGACAAACCACCCTGTTGGAATCACAATATCCGTCAGTTATGCAATAAAAGAAAAGATTCTTGGCCAAGTGTGGGAGGAACAAAGCCATACATACTAAAAGCCCTCTGGCTGATCTAAACAGGCAGCTAAGATGGTTAATTAATACTTCAAAGGTTACATTTGAAGAAAAAATAGCTTATTAGGCAAAGGGCATCCACAAAGCTTTATATAGCTATGACTGTAACCTCTGGGGAAATCTGCAACAATGCACAGAACTTATTGTAAATGGCATCACCCAACTGAACTTGAGGGTATTGGCAACCTTATGGCTGATAGGCTCAGCTCAAATTTCTTCACCCACTCTTTCATGATAGTCCAAATGAAATACCACATACCACAAACCCCCCAACCATTACTAGGGAACAGGTTATCGATGCACTTTCCAAGGCCAAAAACACTGCATTCATGGGCCCTGATAACATCATGGGAAGTTTAATAAATAGCATAAAATATTACCTCCCTGAGCCACTTGAATCACTTTTCAGCTAAAGCCTACAGTCAGATTTTGTGCCCAAGGAATGGGAAATGGCTGCAGTCATTCCCTAAAAAGAAGAAGGTTCAAGCACTGTTCCAAGTAACTACAGGCTCATAGGTTTTACCAGCTTCATATGTAAGGTCATGGAAAGAATGATTATGGATGTGATAAATGAGGACATAAGTAACCTGACAATGCTGGACCCATTACAATTCAGCCTTGTTAATGGGAGGTTATTAGACTCAGTTCCTAAATCATTTCTATAATGACACCATTACTTACTTTTTATACACTTTTACACTGTTTTATGAAATGAGTTTTCAATGAAATGACAAACACTCATATATATGACATCCGCACACATATCTATATATATATATCTATCTATCTATATATATATATATATATATATATATATATATATATATATATATATATATATATATATATATATATATATATATATACGGGTCTACCTGAGATGGTCGACAATTCATTTGATTGACTTTCATTTGGTTGACAATTCATTTGATCGACAGGCAGATTTGCCCCCCTCCCCAATGTTGTGCGACCCTGGAGTTGATATATATATAGTTAGGGGGGTGTGGGGGAAAACTGCTTGCCGATCAAATGAATTGTCGACCAAATAAAAGTCATCCTGAACAAAAGCAATTAACGAAACTAAAATAACCCACCAATGTGGGGGACTTCAACCCCACAACCCCGTAACTAAATATATTAACTCCGAGATTGCACTACCACGAAGGGTAAGAGGCAAAGTTCAACAGGATAGCCAAGCGGTTACTTATCTCGCATGCGAAGTTGGTGTTCCGGATGTCAGTCTTCTGAAGTTGTTGCTGCTTTTGTCTGAGAAACTTCAGTGTTGTTTAAGTAAAAGTTTGTATATATATATATATATATATATATATATATATATATATATATATATATATATATACACACACACATATATGGTTCCTATCGAATTGCTGACAGCTTAGGTTGTCGAATGTTTTATCATCGACACCTAAGTGTCGACCGTTTACAATAGCAAACAACCACATCAGAATTCTTTCCTCTGGAAAGAATTTGCATGCCCATTATCGGGGATTTGCCCTTTCCCCAATGTAGAGCAATCTCAGAGTCAGTATATTTAGTTAGGAGGGGTGGGGGGTGCAGCCCCTCCACTATCTTTGGGTGTGTTTGTTTATTTTGTTTATGGATGGCCACCCGAATTCTTTCCCAAGGAAAACATTTGATAATGTGGCCATTCGCTATTGTTAGCTTTCAATGCTTAGGTGTTGATGTTTTAGGATTCTACAACCTAAGCTGTCGATGTTACTATATATATATATATATATATATATATATATATATATATATATATATATATATATATATATAGGTCTACTTTAATTCATTGAAAACTCATTTCACTGAATTTGAAAACATTCATATCAAATCGCTTAAAGCTCAAATCACTGAAAACTCATTTCACTGAATCACATTTCACTGAATGTTAAGTACTGTTGGAGAAATAAAATGTATATGCCCTTTTCCCCACTGTAGTGTGATTCTGGAGTTAGTATATATAGTTAGTGGGGTGTGGTGGGCATAACCCCCCATTTTATTTTGCTTTTATATTGTTAGCTTTCATTGAAATGAGATTCGTAAATATAAAAGCTAAGTAGGTGGGGGGGCTATGCCCCCAACACACCCCAATGTGGGGTGGCTGCCTCCTACCCCCCCTTAACTGCATATACTAACTCCAGGATCACACTACTGTGGGGAAATGGGCATAAACATTTTATTTGCCCAACAGTACTTACACTCAGTGAAATGTGATTCAGTGAAAAGAGTTTTCAGTTATTTGGTGTGAGTGTTTTGAAATTCAGTGAAATGAGTTTTCAGTGAATCAAAGTAGACCCATATATATATATATATATATATATATATATATATATATATATATATATATATACATATATATATATATATATATATATATATATATATATATATATATACATATATATCATGTTAGAGAGATCAATATAGAAATAGATATAGACAGATGGTGAGGCAACCTGGTGTACAAGGATGAAGCCTTGACTACAACCAAGGTTATCTGAGTTTAATTAGCATCTCAAACATATGAAAGAGCTGGCAATTCAAGTGAAATAGACTTCATTATAAAATTTTGTAATATAAAGAATGTATAATAATCAGTGGTCAGCAGCGATGATCATATTTTAATGCTAATAATATTTATGGACATTTGACTGTTTATTATTCATTCTTCATATTAGAAACTTTTATGATGAAGTATATTTTGCTTGAAGTTGCATGATAGATTCAAAAAATCAATAGTGCTGTTTTGGAGTAAATGGACTTTTGTTCATTTTGAGTGCCATATAGCATACTTTGAATTGTTGTTCATGATCTTTGGTTTATTGCAGTAGTTGGCTTCTTGGGTGGCTTGATGGATGTGAACAAAGCCACAAACTGAAATGACAGTCATTGTGGAAGATATAATAAACTAATGGGAAGCAACTATTTTTGGCTGTAATGTGAGACATCGCTTATAAGGGAAATAGCATATTATTATTTGCAGTGGTTCAATATGTTTAATTAGCTAGAGCTTGGAGGCACATAGATCTGAGTGGAATCTTAAATGAGCAAAGCTATTTGCTCCTAATGGAAGTGGTTTGAACCAGTGAGAAGCAATTATTACGGGCATGCAATAAACCAATGAGAGACATTGCCGACAAGAAAAATAGCCTATTGTTGGTTGCATTGATGAAAAATATTTAATTGGCTAGAGTTTGTAGCCACATAGACTTGATTAGAAGTTTAAATGAATAAATCAATTTGCTCCCAATGGAAGTAACTTGAACCAATAGGAGAAGCTTAGCAATGAATGCCGATTCAGTGAAATAAATTATATCTTTGGCCATATCGATTGGCTGCTCAAGACATTTATTCAATTTATGTGTGATGATTGGCTACAACTTCTCTGTCTGAAATGAATAAACAATTACTATAGAATGGCACCAAAAAGAATTTATTTCTTATTGGCTGATAAGGAATTGAAATTGAGTTTCTATCATTTTATTTGTAGATCAGAAGAAGGGTATAAACAGCCTGAAAGCGCTCATCTGTTTTATTTATTTTATTAAAGTGTTATTTTATGATCTTTGCCATGGTAATCACACTGTTTTTTTTTTTTACTATATTCATATTTGCTACAGTGTTATTTTTTGAGAGTTTTAGCTCTAGTCTTCATTTTGTGACATATATTTATGTAAAGACATATAGAGAGAGAAAGATAAGGAGATGGCTAGACAAATACTAAAATATAAGCAGATGGCTAGACAAATACAAAGGCCATTAGATATGCATACAGGCAGACAGACTGAGAGACAGGACAGACAGGTTTACATACACATACGCAGTTGATGGGAAACATGGCAGGTCATTTGTATTTCTGTGAATATGTTGAGATGAATGCATATAGGAAAGTCAAGGCAAGACAAGCTAACAATGAACTTAAATACTGGTGAATTCATTATTTATTTGATGGTTTACATTCAGAGATTCATCCAGATAAAAATGATCATGTTATTGTTATATGATGTCAAAGTAATTTCCTACTCAAAGGATTGGAAAACAAAAGCAGAGCATTAGCCTCGAGTGAAAAGTGATAAGATACAGCATTGATTTTCTGCAGCATTAACATGAAAAGTGTGAACTTACCATTCTCTCAGCAATGCGAAATTCAACATTAGAAAGAAGAGAGGCAGAAATTCTGTGTAACACTGCACATTTTCCTGTTACATTATCCTCGGTGCATTCAACATGCTCGAACCACTTAAGTACTTGATTAAGGCAGATAACCAGATGTGCAGTCTTCCGCAGTGATTCGGTTGCTGTGCTCTTAATCAGTAATTTGGCTGAGAAAGGAACAATGATCAAATCCATAAGGATGGTGGGCAAAAAGGGAAAATGTTAGACCTATTTTGGTTTAAAAAAATTGTACAGTCAGCTGTTAGTTCAGTAAAGCCCACATGAAGCCTCAAACTTTTTTTTTTCTGTCAGCATATGGGAAATGGAGTACCACATTATCTGTATATTGTAGGGTTCTGTGATGGAATGTATGTCAGTGCTTAGTCAAAATCTGCAAGAATTAAAGGAGATAAGAATTTAAAGTTTGTAATGAATGCCAAAAAAATATTTTACATATCCTGATCTTCTGTACCAATAATGTTAATGTAGTATTATAGTGATGATTGTTTTTTCATGGGTTATATCATAAATTGGCCTGATTAAAGGTAAAGGACTGCCATGTTCTATGATTTCAGTTTCCACTAATGGTGAAAAGTGTGTTTAATGTGACAAAATATTCTCACCAACTTGCAACAGACCACTTTTTTGACTGCCTCATATCCCTTTGCTTTTGTAGTCATCTGGTCATCTTGTATGCAACACTTTAACTTACATTTGAATATTAAGTTTGAAAGTCTAACTTCTTTGGAGATTTTTATTCACACTCAGAATCATAGCTCCAAAACCCATTTTTCTAGCTGTGGTATAAAGGTGTCCTTCAGAGAGTAATAAGATAGATATATAGAAGAAGACTGCATGTAGTCATTACATACTTTTATAACTTTTTCAACATTGTAGTTAGATTGAACGACCTCTGTAATTGCTTTCTTTTCTTAAGGTCTTAAAATTAGAAGATGCAACTGTTTTTCCCAGTCTACATAATATCACAAATGACAGAAAGAAAGAAATAAAAAAACGTTTTACAAAATATCAGAACACCATGTAAAGAAAATACTTCTTCTGGCAGAAATCAGTCAAGAGTCATTTATATTATGTTTTTTTTAGCATAAGTGTCTTCATACCTCCCAACTGTCCAGATTTTTGCAGAATGTCCAGATTCTTGCTTCATATTTTTGATCTGTTTCTCATAAAACTGTGGTTTTCTGACCAAGTGTCAGCAAATCATTGAGGAATGAATTTAGAAAATAATGGCAGACATTTGAGTTTCAGACTTCATAGCCTTCAGAAAATAAAACCTGTTATTCTATCAACTTTCTAAGCTTGTAAGAGCAATATTTAAAAGGTGTCCCTATTTTTGGGCCTCTGCTCCCCTATTGTTTCTGGCTTTGTCCAGATTTCTTATTCTAGGAGGTTGAGAGGTACATGTGTTTTTCATGTTATTGGATTAAATGGCAGGGGAAAAACTCAGCTCTGAAAAGAATGTAAAAAACTTGGTGAGATTTTCCACAACAATGGAAATATACCAAACACAATTATTCCAGGTCAAATGTAGCTCTGTAATTTAACACAATCATATATTGAAACATCTGCAATGCTAATAAAATGCTATTGTAAAACAGAATAAGTAAAAATTCAGAAATGAATCATATCATATTATGCTGTTCTAGTACAGCCAAAGAAATGACATGTATAACAGACTGTATTAGGGAATGTGGTAACAGGAAATTTCTTTTGATTCATTTAATTTCTTCATTTTTTTTTTATTCATTTTTTGTTTGAATTTTTTTCATTTTTGTTTTCTTTTGATTTTTCATTCTTTTGATGACCAGTAGAGAAATGAAAACAAAAATATTTCTGTTCTTGTGGTCATTTGCTCATCATATTTTAGTGAAATAATTAAAACTATAAAGAAGTAACAGTCATATATATCTGGACATTGCATGTTATCATAAAACCTTGGGTGTATTTATTTATTTATGTATTTACATTTGATAACCGGGTAGAGTCCGGCTGGGCCAGAAGCCCATTTTCAGCGGATACCTGGAGATAAAAGCTCCAAGGAAGATTGCATAATTATACATTTGTACATATGATAATTACAATAGGAGTTGAAATGCAAGTTCCTTAACATTGTATCTAAAAGCATATAACAATTGTAGTACAATAAGCTTATGCTATTCATACAGATAATATATATATATATATATATATATATATATATATGTGTATATATATATATATATATATATATATATATATATATATATATATATATATATATATATATATATATATATATATATATATATATATATATATATATATATATATATATATATATATATATACATATCTATATATATATATCTATATATATATATATATATATATATATATATATTTTTTTTTTAGGATAAAAATATCACAAACTTAAGCTAAGAAGGCTCAGTTGCCAAGAAATATTGACAATCAGTGGTGGAGAGAAGAACGTTAGACAGTAAGGGGTTAAATTAGCCGGTGGAGAATATGAGCAAAGCCTGTGTTTGGTAAAATATTCCTTTAGGGACTATTCAAATGAATATATATCATTAATGGACAGAATATGCTGAGGTAGAGAATTCCAGTATAAGGAGACGCCTAGAGAGGTTTGGGTTTTGTTAACCTTCAAAAACAGTTTATCAGCAGACCTAAGAGACTTGGCGGGAGGCAACAGCAAAAGTGAAATATAGAAAATGTTCATAATGCTGTAAGAGCTCAGAGACCCACAGGGAGAGAGAAAAATGCAGAAACATAAAAGAAAATATTAATGATAAATGTTATATATCGGTGTCTGTGGCATAACCCTCACTAAGTGCGACTTTATAAATGGTGATGTTTTGCAGAGAATAAATAGAAAATAGCATACATTTCAACAAGTATTTAGAGTAAAATGTCAGTTTATGAGACATTTAATTGTATATATTTTACTGTTCAAAGCTTTTCTCGTTAGGTAAGCCCCTCAATGAAATGATATCTTGCCTCTTTCCAAAGAAACTAAGAACTGTCAGGATGTACAATTGCCTAATGATGTTTAGTAATAGATAATACAGTTCTCTGTAAGATGTTTAAATAACAAATTGTCTTCATGGGAAATGAAAACGCATTAGTGCTACTTGATAGTTAACGCCCATAAAGTTCATTACCTCGCTAACCTAGTATCTAAAATTGTTATAGTTGAGTAAATACAGAGGATCATCTGCCTAGAAACTTTGGAAATAGTTGAGTAGTTCCAGTGTGATATTATTCCACAGTGAAACAACTCTTTTAGTTAAAAAAAAATTAATAGAAGTTGACAGAGTCATACCTCTAATCAACTCCAGACTTTAACCATGTCTATAGTGTTTATTCAGTATGTCATATCAAAATATATCATTTAATCCAAATAAAAATAAGATACATGAAGTAATGTCATGTCTTCTTCTGTCTTTTCCCAGTTAGGGGTCACCACAGCAGATCACCTGTCCGCTCATGATTGGCAGTGGAGTTTTTTATGGTGTTGAGTTGCCAGCCTGATACCCAACCTTCCACCTACAGCATGTCTTTGGGAGGAAATCGGAGCACCCAGAGGAAACCCATGCGACCACAGGGAGGACATGCAGACTCCGCACAGAAGACACACCAGCTGAGGATCGAACTGTTGAACTTCTTGCTGTGAGGCAGTAATACTAACCACTGCACCACCGTGGTCACCCATACTGATGCTTCAAAAATACAGAATCCATGTCAGTTTCACTCTGAATGTGGCAATGGTTTAATAGTCAGCATGCCAATTTCAAGTCATACAATACATCCATTCTTTGATGCCAATAAGATCAGAACTCCCAAGTTCTTATTCCCATCATGTTAGACTTCCTGTTGCAGTACTGACATCAATGTGCAGCATTAGGGAGCACTGCAGCCATCTGCCTCAGATGGCAATAGCTTAGGAGGATGTAAAAGATCCCATGGCACTTTGGCACCTATTCAAAAGAATATGGGAATTTCTTTGGTGTCTTTGCCAAGTTCCACTCCCCACCTCTGTATAAATACCAGCTCAGGTCTACCTGGAAAACAAGAATATACTTAGTGGGACTAACCCACTCAACAAAACTAAGGATGTCAATATGTAAAGCAATAAAAAAATTTCCAATAGTACAAGATCAATTCAGTGCCATAATCATAGATCCAGAGTACAGGCAGATCAGCACTACAATGTTATTCAAGACATCAGATGGGCAATGGAAACAACAGGTGGTACTGGACTTCAGATAGAAACCAATGCCAAAAAATGTTCTTCGCTATCTACACCCAGGAGTACCTCTTAAGTACTCCAGTTTGAAACACTTATCTAAACACAGGAATACCTCTTAAGTACTGCATTTTGTAACAGTATCTACACCCAGGACTACCTCTTAAGTACTGCATTTTGTAACAGTATCTACACCCAGGAGTACCTCTTAAGTACTGCAGTTTGACGTGGAACCAGGTGTAGAAATACTTTACTACAAAAAAGAAAAAACAGTACATCAGACCTCTCCAGGGGACACTGCATGCCCCCTAGTGCCACATAATCCCATGTCCTTGGTGTAGGCTACTACATGCAAAAAGCAAGGTACAGAGGACAAGTGCATGCCTTAGAGCAGAACAGAGAAGCACCAGCTGCGCCATCTTGAGTGGCAGAAGCATCTAAAAACTAGTGGCATCATGTAGGCTGGACTAGGCGTGTAGGCAATACGCAAGCAGTAACTAGCATTGTGCAGAAGCCATGACAGCTGGTCTTTCTGCCAGGTAGCACTGGCCCTACAGACTTGGGGGAGAGGGACATTACTGCACAAATGTTAGAAGGAACAATGCAGCTCTGCATCTGCTACGTGACCAAATCCCCTCTATGTACAATGAAAAATGGCAAAAATGTTAATGTTATACCAAAACAGTAGATAAGTACATACCTGCCCATATTCTACCTACTTCTACACTTGTGAGAAGCTGATTGTCTCATATAACCTGGCATCTCATTATCTACATTAAAAACTGGACTCAGGTGGACACCTTCATTAACAAAAATGAGCAAATAAATAAAAGAGATATTAATTATCAGGCTACAAAATGTCTTTATTAGTGGCAGAGGTCACATGTCCTCTGCAGACCAGCAATGGGATTAGAAGCATTTGTAACCGAACCTTTAATTTCTGTCTAAAGAATGAAAGGATTTCATGACAGACTTTTGTGGCAGCAACGTATTCCTCAAGGAATGTCAAATGCCTCCAGGAAACAGACGGTACAAAGCAAACAATGTCCAGGATCCACTTAGCTATTACTGCCTTTTTACAGTCGTACAAGCTAGGGCAGTGAGACCCAGCACCAACCTTCTATATGTAGTAGTCTGTTCAGAGCAATGCTGTGTGGATCTGGGGGGTGGCAGTAACTGTTCTGTATTCTTTTTTTTTTTTTTTTTCAGGCATGTGAGAAAAAGAAAATGGCAGCTTCCAAGTCCAAGTACCTTTGCCCTGCAAAAACCACCACTGAAAACACAGTGATGAAGTATCCGCCACCCTTCCAGAAACACAGAACATACCTATACCCCCCACACACACACACACACACACACACACACACACACAGAACTAGTAGGTGTTAGGAATTAACACATCTTGGGCGTCATCACTGTGGTATGCTGCACA
The DNA here is from genome assembly GCF_019279795.1 of Protopterus annectens. Taxonomy (NCBI): domain Eukaryota; kingdom Metazoa; phylum Chordata; order Ceratodontiformes; family Protopteridae; genus Protopterus; species Protopterus annectens. The sequence goes on from NC_056745.1 coordinate 374,110,416, forward strand.
TGTAAAACATTTGAACTCATAACAACACGTTTTGTTTACTCTTTCTGAAGCTTTCAGACAATCCTCTGCAGTTCACAATCAAAGCTAGATGACAACCCTCAGCCAAGCATCTTTGTTTATGCAAAAACCCGAAGCAGCAATTCTCAGACATCACAGACTGAGCATAGATGACATTTACCAACCTCGGTCCCAGCACATTACATTTTATGTAACCCATGCTTGCAAAGGTCTATGATGCTACATACAGCTTTGGGAAAAATACCCTGACATTTTGTAATGCAGTGTTACAGCCCAGTTAGGCAATAAATGTAGAGCAGTATACAATGTTCAGTCCCAAGGACGGGTTTAAGAAAAAATAAATAAAATGTTCTTCTCTTAAAAGAAGCCATATCCTTTTTGGTCAGTTGTACCAACACAGTCTGTTTCTGGCAGGGAGAAACTCTGTAGTTACATCCTGCAGTCCCAACAACTAACTGCAGACAGCGCATCTGTAGATCACTGGTATCTTTCTCTAACCATCACACAAAACAACTTCCTTACAGACAAGATTTCACAAAAAAAAAAAGAAAAAAAAAAAGCAAATTTACCAGACATTCTCACTTAGCTTGGTAACACTGGAAAAAGCTTTCCAGGGCCTACACAGCCCTGTTATTAAGTTCAAATATAGCGATTACTTGTTTCAGTTTGGGTATCTCACAAAAATGGAAATGAAGCCAAGCAAATTCTGTTAAAGTATATTGCCACACTTTATAGGTGCATAGCAGCATCTGCTGAGCTAAGTGATATGGTGCATTTTGCCCTGGCTATTCCTCATTTATTTATTTTTTTTAAATAAATAAAATTTGACTAACGTATTAAAACCAGGATTCATATAAATTTAGTCTATACCTTGGTAATGTCACCTTAGTGACAGATCCATAGACTTTAATTGACATATCTCTGCGCATGTGATTTTTGCAACCCCTAGAGAACGGGTGACCTGTACATCGGCACCCTGAATGGAGAACAAACATTCTCCAGCAGGGTGTTAATCTATAGGTAATGCCCCTGAAAAATGAGTTCACCTCTTTACAGCAACGTAGTATTGAGCTACCATGGAGCTAGGACTGAAACTAACATCTCGCTAAGCAGCACTTTTGCTATTCAGTGAGTGTAAAATAAAATTTTAAAAAGTGTGTGCGTTTATGTATGTGTGTGTGTGTGTGTGTGTGTGTGTGTGTGTGTGTGTGTGTGTGTGTGTGTGTGTGTGTATGAAAGTGAGAGTGAGACTGTGCCATTAATTTACACTCACTAAGCAGCAAGTGTAAAAGTAAATGAAACATAAAAGAGAAAAGTGCGTGTGTTTGTGTGTGTCTGTGCGCGCACTTATGTGTCAATCTGCATGTGTGAGTAAAATTGTGCTTGTGTGTGTGTGTGTGTGTGTGTGTGTGTGTGTGTGTGTGCGTGTGTGTGTGTGTAGAGTGAAAGCGATCAAGTAAAGCCAGCAGCAGTTAAGAGGTTTGCAAACCTCTCAACCTCTTAGATCAAGAAATCTGGATAAAGCTTAAAATAAAGGGGGAACAAAGGCTCAAAAATAGGAAAAAATGTTGCTCTTATAAAATTACAAAGTTGCTTAAATAACAGGATTTGTGCTCGATTTGTGTTACCAGGGATTTTCTGAAGGAAATAAAGTCTGAAACATAAATGTATGTCATGATTTAGTGACTTCAAGTCCCCAATGACTGGCAACAAACCACATATTTTAGGAGTAAGGGACGAAAAATTAAGCAAATATTGGGATATTTGTTTTAAATGCTACATTTTGGAAGTAAAACACTTCTATCAACACCATTTATACATGCTACAGCAAGTTTGAAACATTAGGCAGAGGAACTATTTTACACCAAAAATACATAAAAAAATAATAAAACAGTAATAAAAAATTCAAACACAACAATTTTACATTCTAAGAGCAATACTGCCCAACAGTGTGTGTGTGTGTGTGTGTGTGTGTGTGTGTGTGTGTGTGTGTGTGTGTATGAAAACACATCCAAAAAAAAAATACCAGAAGGTATCCAGACCAGAAATACCAAAGTAGAGTTCTCTCTGATGAAGCCCATTGTATGGTTTGGGTGAAAGCGCTCAGTTGTATTTAAAGAATAAATATTGAATGGTTGAATGGCTCCAGACTGGCTTGTGGATACTTTGGTATAACTGTGTGTGTGTGTGTGTGTGTGTGTGTGTGTGTGTGTGTGTGTGTGTGTGTGTGTGTGTGTGTGTGTATGTGTGTGTGTGTATTAATCTGTAAATAACAGCTTTTCAGGGGTGTAGAGGCCCTCTGCCACATATACACCTTATTGGGCAATATTGTTTGTTTAAAGTCTATGGAGACCTCAAGTTTTCCCTCTGTTGCTATCACTGAGGTTAAAGTTCACAGTTAACCCTCAATGGCATATGCATGAGGAAAATGTGTTTTAATGGTTGCTTTTTTAACTGCTGTTCAGTAGTTTATGAAGGTGAAAAAGTAAGAAAAAAAGTAGTGACAATACGTTTTAACACAAATCAGGACAAATGCTAAGGTGCAACAAATAAGAGAGAAGGGGCAAATGGATAAAGACCAGCTTGACCCTCAAATCTAGTTAACCTCCTCCTAAACTTACTTTTCTCCTTTTATGATTACCTAGGTGTAGTTTAGTCCACAGAAATTTCAATTCCATTTTTTCTGCCACAGCTTATAAAGGTCCTGCTATCTTTGAATCTTTTTTTCTCTCATTCAAATCTTGAATTTCTTCTGAAAAGGATATGTCCAAGTCTGAATAACCACAATCTTATGTCCTAAGACCAAAAGCTAAACTCTGCTGTCTTTTCTAAAGGGTGGTTTACCTTACAACACATACAACCTACCCTGTTTTTTATGCAGGAAAAAATAAAGAGAAACTTTACGAAGGAATATTTAAACATCTTCACGAACAAAGCAAAAGAAAGTACAGTTGTGTTCACTTACCATAAATGTAGATGTTCGAGTGTATTCACTGTTGCAATCATAACATTAAGGTAATCTGCACGCAGGTTGCCCTCAGTCAGCCTGATTAACAAAGTCTTGGGTCCTGCATCGGTTGCTGCCCCTTCTTCCATGACGTCAGGTCGTCAGGGGTATAAAACATGCATCCGACGCCATTACATCAGTTTTTCTTGCCCCAGATGTCAGGTTCCCCCCTAATAGGGAGCCAATAAAATTAAAAAACACAAAAATATACCTCCAACCAAAAGCAAATACACCAAAAAGACTTTTAAGCATAGTAAAAGAAAGTAGAGGTATAGCTAGAGAAAAGTAGGGGGCTGGAGGGAGGGTAACCAGGACTGCAACAATGAATACACTCGAACATCTACTTTTATGGTAAGTGTACACAACTGTACTATGTTCTTCATGTTTCACTGTTGCAGTCATTGCATTTGGGTAGATTCCCAAAGCTATGGTTGGGAGGAGGAGTTTATACAGCATTAGGGAAAGCTATAAGGCCCTGCAAGTCAGCAGTGGCAAAACCAGCTCTGGATTTAGAGAAAATTGGTAAATGATAATGCTTGGTGAAAGTATGTACAGAACTCCAGGTAGCAGCTTCTAGAATATCCCTGGTAGGAACACCTCTGAGAAAGGCTGCAGAAGTAGATGCAGCCCTTGTGGTGTGAGATCTGATCCCCTGGAGGATAGGTTTTTCTTAGTGCTTATAGCAGAAATGAATGCAATGGCTTATCCATTTAGAAATGGTTTGTTTTAAAATAGCCTTCCCCTCTGCCCCTGCAGCAAATGCTACCAGCAATTGGTCAGATTTTCTTCGAGATTTAGTCCTGTCTAAGTAGAATCTGTCTGTGCACATCTAAGGAATGCAGAATACATTCCCCTTTGTTCTGTGGATTGGGAAAGAAGGTTGGCAAATGAATGGACTGATTAAGAGCCACACTGGAACCACCTTGGGCATGAAGGATGGATTGGTCCTCAGAGATACCCTTCCCGCATGAAAGATGATGAAAGTCTCCAATGCCATAAGGGCCTGCAATTCAGATATCCTTCTAGCTGAAGTGATTGCTAAAGGGAAGGCTGTTTTCCAATAAAGAAATTTTAAGTCTGCAGTAGCAGCTGGCTCAAAAGGAGGTAGAGTGAGCTTCTCCAAAACAACGTTAAGGTCCCAGGCAGGGGTAGGGGCTTTCCTGGGTGGTCTCAAGTTCTTTGCCCCTCTGAGATACTGCTTGAGCAGGAGATGAGAGAAGAGGAGTGGTTCTGTGTTACAGTGAGCTGAAATAGCAGAAACGTGGATTTTAATAGAGGAAAAAAACAGGCCCTTGTGAAGCATCTCAGTTAAGTATTGCAAAATCTGAGGTAAATTGGGCGCTGCTGTACTCATCCCTAAAGATTTGCAGAATCTTTTCCATTTGTCAGCATAGGATTTTCTAGTACTACGCCTTCTCACCTCCAAGATGACATCCATCACAGGTTTGCTGAGGGATGATAAAGGTGAATTTAAGTGATTAGCCAGGCTGCAAGGTTCAATGTTGGAAGCTAAGGGTGCAGAATTTGGTTCTCCTGCTGAGACAGCAAGGAAAGGGGTCTGAGGCAGGTCCCATGGAGATATTTGTGACACACTGCACAAGAGTGGGTACCAGTGTTGGTGTGGCCAGTCTGGAGCAATCAAAATCATTCTTGGTTTGTCCTGTCTGACTTTTAGCAGAACTTCAGAGAGCAGAGGCAGAGGGGGAAAGGTGAGGACTGATAGGCTTTTCCAGCTGAAGAACAGAGCATCCACTTTCCAGGCTTCTTTGTGGGGAGTCCTTGTGCGAAACTTTTCCAACTGGTAGTTCTGAGGGGAGGCAAACAGATCTATGTTTGGTCTGCCTCATTTGCTTGTCAACATGTTGAAAATCCATGGTTCCAGTTTCCACTCATGTGGGTCCATGAGATTTCTGCTTAGTCCGTCTGCCAGTGTATTCAATTTTTCTGGCAGGAATTGAGCTTGTAGGTGCACTTGGTAGCTCAAGGCTGTATTCCACAATGCCATGGCTAGTATGCAGAGGGGGTAAGAATGTGTACCCCCCTGCTTGTTTATATACCACATAACTGTGGTGTTGTCCGTCTTTACCATTAGTTGTCTTGGAAAAATGTAGTCCTTGAAGGCTGCCAGAGCATTCTGTACAGCAAGCATTTCTTTTTGATTGATATGTAGGTGCATTTGATTTGGGTTCCATTTGCCCTGAATGCACATCCCTGCCAGGTGAGCCCCCCATGCATAGTCTGATGCATCTGCAGCAGTGGGTAGTGTGAATGGTAGTCCCTTGTTTTGGTGGCAGGCCTCTGCCCACCATAGGAATTCCAGGCGTAGGCAAGATATGATAGGAATCATTGTTTCCAGGCTGTGACTATGTTGACTCCATAGACTTTCTAAGTACCACTGTAGTTTCCTCATATGCAGTCTTGCATATGGAATTAGAAGAATGCAGGATGTCATGAACCCCAAGGCTTGCAGTATTTGTCTTGCAGATAGCAGGGTTTTTGTGGCCACTTGTTTGAAGTAAGTTACCAAATGAATTTGCTTCTCTGGTGTGAGGAAAGCCATCTGGGTAGTTGTATTCAAGCTTGCACCTAGGAATGTAATCTGTTGATAGGGTACCAGTTGTGATTTCTTTTCGTTTATGGTGTACCCTAGACAAGTTAGAACTCTTTTTACAAACGCCAGATGATTTAGAAGTATGCCCTGGTTTTCTGCCTGAATTAGATAATCGTCCAGGTATGGATATATTTGAATATTTCTTTGCCTGCAAAATGCAATAACTGGAGTCAGGCACTTTGTGAATTCCCTGGGCACAGTAGACAAGCCAAAGGAAAGTGTAGAGAACTGATAATGCAAGTTTCCTGCTTTGAAGCATAGGTATCTTCTGCAAGATTTCCTGATTGGGATGTGCAGGTATACTTCTTTTAAATCTAAAGTTGCCAACCAGACATCTTTGCCTAGCATAGGAAGTAACTAATGAAGAGTCAGAATCTTGAATTTTGGAATGTCCAGATAGGTATTTAGAGTAGACGGTTACCAGAAAGAGCCTGGAATAGAAACCTTGTCCCTTTTCCTCTTCTGGTACTGGTTGAATAGCCCCATGTGTAAGAGGGAAAGTACTTGTTTTTGAGCCTCTGCCCACTGATTTGGGGGCAGGTCTAGCCACCCATTTGGTGTTGGCAACGTGTGGAAATAAAATCTGTATCCCTGGGACACTATATTTAAATCCCATTTGTCCTGGGTTATGAGTTCCCAGTTCTTTGCATGAAGAGCAATCTTTTCCCCCAAAGGGGCGGCTAAAAGATAAGTGCTTGGTAATTTTAAAATGAAGTCATTGAGACTGTTTACCATAGGGGGGGGGTGTGTTGTTATTTCCAGATTTGGAAGTGGCAGCCCCCCATTACTTAGTTCTGAGAGTCCCCTGGGACTGAAACCTGGTGCTTTTGGAGTGTCTGGGTTTGGCTTGAGAGGATTTGGAAGGAACTGGAAAAGACCAATTCTTTGTAGACCAGTGCCTACTAAATCTTGGAGGTTGCACGTGTAAGAAATCTTTAACAGTTTGCATAGATTTAGCTTTATCTTCCAATTTTTTTAGAACTTCTTCAGCCTTATTGCCAAACAGACAATCCTGATTTAAAGGAGCATCCAACAATTTTGCTTTAACATGATCAGGCAAAGATTGCTCCTTAAGCCAAGCATGCCTTCTAAGCACATACTCAGTAAAAGCAGCCCTGCAGAAGGCCTCTAAAGAATCAAAACCACATTGCAAAGTATATTTTCCAACTTGTTCAGCAGAATGCAATAAATCCTGTAAATCTTTATTTTCCACACAGTCAGGAAACAACATAATTTCTGTTTAAGCAGTACAATAATATGCTGTTGATATTTTAACATATGACATTTGCATTTAAAGCCCTGATTGCCAAGGTTGCAGAAGTATAAACCTTCTTTCCCCATCTATCCAGTGCCCTGGAGTCTTTATCAGAAGCGGTAGGATTTTTAGCAGTAGAAGCCTTAATGCCCTTGGGCCCCTGAGAAATGTTTTTTGGATCTGCAACAGGATTTTTGAAAAGGAACTTGTGGGACTCAGGAACCCTGTAGTATCTGTCAGGTTTACTAGGAGCCAGAGGCAGGGAATCAGGAGCCATACTGGATTCCGAAAACACATCATCAACAATGTCTAGTACAGGAGGTATAGCCAAGGGCGTATGCTGAGGTAGAAGAAGGAAATCCCTAAGCCTCTTTTTTGAATCAGAGAATTCCTGACTTTCCCATTGGAAATGCTCCCTTAAGGTATGTAAAGTTTTCCCAAAAGAAAAATCCTCAGGAGGGAAAGCAGAGGGGATGGAATCCTCTGCATCAGAATCCTCTTAAGTAGGTATGGACAAATTCAGGTCATTAGAAGAATCAGAAGAACAGAAACCTGATCAGAAGATTCATAATCAAGCTCAGCCCTAGGCCTCTTGTGGGGGGGGGGTTCACTACCCCTGATTAGAGTAATTAGATCTTCAGCCATTTTGATCATTTGTTTTTTAGGCATAGGGGCCTGAACATGTGGCCTGGACATAATTTTTTTAGACATAGATCAAGATTTAGGCCTTAGTAATGAAGGTGGAGTCGATTTAATTTGCAAGTCTGTAGGCCTGAATACACCCTCAGAAGCTGGTACCTCTACAGCGGCTCGAGACCCATCCAAGGAAGAGACATCCATGGGTTCCATATGTGAAGCCTCTCGCGGCATACTGGACTCTGAATGGGTCTCAGTAGAGGCCTGCGAATCAGAAGTAGCGGGCATCAGAGGCTGCAAAAGTGCCTCACTGAGTATCGGCGAACTGGAGACTGGCTTAGGAGAAGCGTCGTCAGCAGTTTTGAACCTCGGCGGCCTGTCTGTGTCTTTATCTTTGCATTTTTTCAGGCTTCTGGTTGTCGGATGGCAAACTGATGACATTTCTGGATAATTAAACCGAGAACCGAAATATTTAGAGGCAAAAATCTACTGACGACGGATAGTGCACTGATTAAATAATGCGCAAAACCGACAGCAAGGTACGTTGTGGTCAGGGCCTAGGTAAGGAATACAGTACGAATGAAAATCTTTGTGAGGTATTTGCTTTCCACAAGTAATGCAATTATTAACTTTTACTGACATCGGTAAAGAGCTAGAAAAAGTTTCCCCAATGGGGTACTTAGCTTTAAGTTGAAGACTTCGGTTCTGAAACTCGAAAACGAAAATTTCAGGAGTCGGCCCACCGGCACTTGTGAACTGCTTCTGCTTCGGGCACCACACGGCAAGAAAGACTGATGTAATGGTGTCAGATGCATGTTTTATACCCCTGATGACCTGACGTCATGGAAGAAGGGACAGCAACCGACGCAGGACAGAAGACATTCTTAATAAGGCTGACTGATGGCAACCTGCCAGCAGATTACCCAAACGTAATGACTGCAACAGTGAAACATGGAGAACATCAACACTAATGCACTCCACAAAATTCTACTGAAAGTAGTAACCTTAAGAATCTTTTTTTTTTTAGTTTGCATCACTGTTCTGCTTGGCTGGCATCCCCAGACCTCCATTTCATTTGGGAATATCCAGTCCCAAGCATTTTAGGAAAAATTAAATCCTACACAGACTACTACAAACAGCAGAACTCACTGTTAGGAAAGCTAATAACTCAGTCCACTGTGGGATATTCATCTGCACTCTTACACTCATGGCCTTGCCTGATGGACTATATGAATGTGCGACTGTATCACACCACATGACGAGAACCATCTGATGACAGTTGACTGTACATCTAACTTTATTTCTGAGACAAGGAGATGTCCGGAGGCCAGCAGCCCTAAGATCAGTGGGAGGTTGGAGCACTGAAACTCTCGCTGGATGTAGGGCTCTGCTGCATCAGTCAACCCTGAAGTTATGACTACAGCAGTGACTTACACAAAGAACATATACCCATGATTTTTTGCTTTTGGAAAAGAGCAGGGTGATGGCAAAATGAGTGGCAAGTATTCCCTTTTTAGAACTGAGCGAGAGATGTTTGCAAATGAAATGTAATGTCACTATTACACCTGGATTAAATGGCATATGGATTAGGAACTTTTTAAAACTGAGAAGGAAATAAATTGGGCTTAAAAGTTTTTTTTTTGTTTTATTTTGTTTCATAATTATTTTTTTTTTTTACCCAGGTACTGATCTTTAGTTTCTGAATTCACTTGCATGTATAATGTCATGTATTAAGATTAAAAGTTTGTTTATTTCCAGAAAAAATATAGCAAGACATATTATTTATTTATTTTATTTTACAATTGTTGACTGAGGAAGACCAGCTGGTAAACATCTCTTGTCAGCAGAGGCCTGGGAAAAAGAGTACAAATAAAATTATTTAAGTTATACAACAGCAGCAGTGTCAGGCAGAATACAATTAAAATAAATTTTATAATGTCAAAATAGATAAGATAGTAACTATATATATGGTAGTAAGGCTTAAATATAATATAATCTAATAGATTTGTGCATGAACAGAACTATTTTAAAAGAATCATGTCATAGTCGGTGGTCTCTTTTCTTAACTATATTACAAAGTGCAGCTAATTTGTGAAGCCACCTTGGAAGGAAAGAAAGAATAATAAACTAAAAAGGAAGAAAAAAAGAAATGATGATAATTATATGCTTTAAACAGGTCTATATCAAAACCGTGAAACCTCACATACGCGAATACAGAAATGTTGACACATATTAAGCAAACCGCGAAAACACCGGACATCCTAAACAGCGAAATTCAAAATGTCAAATCGGCATAGTTGGCCAACCTCACCGCCCGCTATGTACTACCTACCCAAACAAAATAAATAATCCGCATACATACACTTGACAAAACCCTACTTCAAACCCTAAACTAAAGCTCACATATAGTACTATATATGCACTTTCCTTAACCCGCACCCTAACCCTAAGGTCGGTAACTATTGCACAACTACGTTAAGGAGCTATACCAAACAAAATAAATAATCCACATACATACACTTAACAAAACCCTACTTCTAACCCTAAACTAAAGCTTACATATATTACTAAATATGCACTTACCTTAACCCGGACCATAACGCTAAGGTCCGTAACTATTGCACACTTACCTTAAGGAGCTATACAGGAGAAGGGCCAACTATGATGATTCGGCATTTCAAATTTTGCGCTTCAGGACATTTGGTGTTTTCGCAGTTTGCTCAATATGTGTCGATGTTTCTGTATTCCCACAATTGCGGTTTCGCGGTTGTAATAGGTAACCTTTTAAACCATATTTACAAAACAGTAATAATGGGGAGCTGTCAGCAGAAAAGTTCAACAAACAACATTTGAATGGGCCCACAACATCGCACTACCTTTCATAAAATAACCTCTTGCTTGACATCCAAAACCTTAAGCAACACAGACTTAATAACACTGAACAATAAAACAACTTAAGAATTTAAAATATTGAATGTTACCTTATCCTGACCTTAATAACTTTTCTTTATAAACAAAGCATGCTAACATTGCTTTAAAGCTGTTATCCCTCTGTCTTCATCGTATCACCCAATTTTCTTATATCTTTATATCTTAAACTTTTTAATTATATTGAGGCAATTACATGTTACTTATTTGCTGCCTTATGTCTTCTTTTACACCAGAGTGAACATATTTCATGATAGTTCCTCTACTGTTCTATAAAATCCAGTACCAGACAGGGCTATTCATTATTCCCTTTTTAATTTATTTTTACAAGGAACCTCCCTCTCCGTCTGTCTGTCTGTCTCTGTCTCTCAGCTAACCATACCGCATTTGCCATTCATATTATTGTTTATGTCCTTGGCCTCTAGTCTGGCATCATACATATTCTGTATTCTATGGAATGTGCTTCACAGGTTTCTATTCATAAACTAACTCTGGGATTCATTACCATTCATGTAGGCTTTGTGCTAAGCCTACGCTATTTAAGTATGGTAGTGTGATGAGCAGCAGTAACACTGCTCATCATGCCTATACATTTGCAAGCACCTTTTTTTGGCCAAAGGTAATATTAGTAGCCATGCAAAGGTGCTTGCAAGCACAAGTACAGAATGGAAACAAAACATATTGCCTATAGGCAAAGCTAAGATATCAGCACATGCTGTAGCCCTGAAATATTAAGGGCAAGTACAGTGAAAGAGTTCTGAAAGAGGGGAGTGAAATGGGAGAACTTTACACAAATAATAATGGTTTGTACAGCATAATTCATTAATAGAGAAGGAGAAATGGGTAGAATGTACTTATATACTGCAGGCATATGTGCTGAAGTGACAAACAAACATTTCTAACATAAATCCTGCAATACTGATGTAATAATAATTAATGTTAGTGACAATGCCAGAGTTACGCATACAAATAAAAACAGACATGCTAACAAAGGATGTAATAAGGATATAAAACAAACAAAAGTTAAAACATGATATACATGTTAATAAAATGCTGAGTTTAAACAAAAGTTAGCAAGGACAAAAAATACATTATGGGATGATGCACCCCGGCACTATTAGGTTTTACCTCATATCATGCGTTCCGGCCCCAAAACCCGGATCACACCACAAAAGGAGGGGGTGTATCCATATTCATAAAGGATACCCACACCTCCAGGTTGGTGGCAATGCACGAAGCTTCAGAAACCATCCAGGTGCAACTAACCATAGGCAAAACTGCTCTACAAATTGTAGCATGCTACAGGCCACCCTCTCAAACTCAGGAACCCCACACAGCCTTCCTGAAGACACTGGAGGGTATAAATGTATCTCCAAACACCATCATATTGGGTGACTTCAACTACCCGAATATAGACTGGGAACATTACTCAAGCCCTAACTTTCTAGCCCAACGGTTCCTGGAGTTCATAAATTCAAATGCCATGGAACAGCTAGTCACTGTTCCCACGAGAGGAGAAAATATACTAGATCTCATTATCACAAACATGGGGACAAAATGCTCCACACCAGAAGTATATCCCTCATTGGTGAGATCTGATCATAAACTAATCTCACTGGAAATCCACATCCCGCCCCCACCCCAAACAAAAAGACCACAGTGAAGAACTTCTCTAAAGCAAACTTCACACTACTCAAGACTGGTGTGGTATCCTTCAAGGCCCCTGAGCCAGTGGAAACCACAACCCAAGCTGTGGAAGCCCTTACAAATGCCTTCTATGAACACCTCCAGGACTGCATGGATCAGGCAATCCCAAATAAAACCAAGACTCTTTCCACAAAGGGCAAACATCCAGTCTGGTGGACCCCAGCCATTAACAAACTTTACAATAAGAGGAGAAAGCTATTACATGATAGAACAAAATCCATAAAAGGAAGTCACCCCTGATCATTATTAGTAAAAAATACGAGCACTCATAAAATCAACTAAGGCCAATTTTGAGAGAAAAATTGCCATGGATTCAAAGGACAATCATAAGGCCTTTTTCAGCTATGTTAGGAACCTGGGTGGAAACTCCCAGATATGCTCAGAATTAGTCCAAAATGATACAAAAATCACTGAACCCACAGACATTGCCAACATACTGGCAGACAGGTTCAGTGCAAACTTCACCCCCCCCCCCTAAAGGAGAGATAACTATCCCAGCGGAGTGTAGCCTCCCAGACATCTCAAATGCGCAGGTGAAAGCTGCTCTCTCTAAAGCTAAAAACACAGCATCAATGGGACCGGATGGTGTCCCCGGCTGTGTGCTACACGAGCTAAATGAGGAATTAAACCCGCACATAAAGCAGCTGTTTAATCTCAGCCTTACCACAGGATACATGCCCAAGGAGTGGCGTACGGCAACTGTGGTCCCACTCCACAAAGGCAGTAATTACCGCCCCATAAGATTAACAAGTCTAGTCTGCAAAGCTATGGAGAGGATCATAATGGAGCTCATAAACAAAGATATAGGGGACTTGCAGACATTGGACCCGACCCAGTTTGGCTTCGTCAAGGGCAGATCATGCCTTTTGAACTTGGTCGACTTCTTCGAAACAGTCACCAAGGCCATTGATGAGGGAAAGGCAGTCCATACAGCCTACCTTGACCTTGCAAAGGCTTTCAACACAATACCCCACTCGGGTATTGTAGAAAAACTTACCAGCTTAAATGTAAACCCATATGTCACAAGATGGGTTGCAAACTGGCTTAAGGACAGAACCCACAGGGTTAGAGTTGCTGGCGCTATGTCAGACTCCAAGCCGGTCACAAGTGGTGTCCCACAGGGCTCGGTCCTTGGCCCCTATTGTTCGGCATCTACTTCTCAGAAGTACAGGCCAACATGGGAGGACTTTGGCTGACAAAGTTTGCAGATGACTGCAAACTGGGCCATAGTGGAAAGTGCATTGGACATGGATATCCTTCAGAAGGGACTCACGGAAACAGATAGCTGGTGCCAGAGCCATGGCCTGAAGTTAAACGCCAAAAATGTATAGTCATACCCTTCTGGAAAAACAAGGTAACCCCAAGCTACCATATAGGTGGCAATCCACTAAGCACAGAAGAGGTTATCAGGGATCTGGGGACCCAGGTTGACAGTGGCCTTTCTTTTGACACTCACGTTGCTAAAGTGGTTAGAAAGACCTTCTACATTGCCCACCTGATCATGAAGGGATTCACATCCAGATCTAGTGAGGTCATTGTTCCCCTGTACTCTTCACTTATCAGACCAATGATCGAGTACAATGCCCCATTCAGGATGTATCTCACCCGACATCTGCAGCAATTGGAGAGACCCCAAAAGTTCCTCACCAAAAGGATAAAGGGACTCCAAAATCTGTCATATGCTGCCAGATTGAAGAAACTCCAGCTCTATTCAGTCGCATACCATCTGCTCAGAGGTGACATGTGCCTGACATACAAGGCCATGTCCAACCCGGAATTAATGGACATGCTCCACCTCAAGAAATCCAAATCCACCAAAACCACTAGAGCAAGCGACTTAAACCTTAGCACGGATATAAATAGGACGTGCTGGAGGGATAGATTTATCACTCAGAGACTCCCTATGCTGTGGAATAAAATCCCGGTCCATGTGAGGCAGAGCACCTCGCTGGCTCTGTTCAAGAGAAATCTTGACCTGTGGATGGGAGATCATAGGTTTACCCCGGGAATCATCTCTGTGTCACTGCTGGACAGAGGCACAACAAACTAATGGGCACAGTATTTTTTCATATAAGTGGTGGCGTAAGCCACAAAACTTTGGGCTAGGCTTATAAATGCCTTAGGGCAGATAGCCTAGTATAAACCTATGAACCTATGAACCTATGAACCTATGATTGCATAGACTGCAGTTATTGCATATGAGATGTATATACAGGGAATTTACGTATGCAAGCTGACACCACTGCTGTATTCTTCACCACAACATGTAGACCCAAGAACAAATGGACTTTACATCTGTAATGTCATGTACAACAGAAAGTGGCATGTTTTTGCAAATAAATGTAAGTGGCACTCATACAAAAGGGGGTTATCATCTATAAACCTGTAATAGACAAGCAAGTCTATAGTATAGTCATGTAAATGCTAAAGTGTAACATAATAACACTCAACAAACAAGCAACAAATGACAACACATATCAGATGACATTTCAAGATTTTAAGCTTTCCATTGCTAATTTGCAGACATCTCAGACATTGTTATACTTGCCATGCTCACATGGAATTACACGGAACAGTAACATAACAGCGATTCAATGGCACCAACACACAAGAAAGTGTTGTAAGCTGTCTAGTATGAGGAAAAACAATTGTAATAAAGAGCTATCTGGATTAAGACATGAAATATACACCATAATTATTTTGGAAATAGGTAATGCCTGTGAGCAATGAATGACAAAATAAACATTCGGACCATGTATTTTCAAACACATGCCAAGACAGATATCACAAAAATGCATATCAAGCATGGATGCCACAGCAATATACATATTGATTATATCTTGAATACCCTTGAAGGGCTTACAGCGCTTTCTTATCATAAGGGTTATGGATACTCTTATCATAAGGGTTATGGATACTCTATCTTGTAGGACAGCAGCCTGAAAAAGGTGGGCCTTTGACTGTGCCATAGCTATTTCCTGTGCGTAAGCTACTGCTGTTTGACATAATTGTCACCAGATTCTAGCAGCTGCCTATTATAATAGGCTCTGTACATACCTCTGTATTGACTGCATATGCCACAGTAGATAGCAATGGATATTTCAGAAATAAATTAAATCAATGCATGCAGTAAGACAGGAGTTATGAATATAATATGGACTATGTGATTTAGGCAGAATCCTGGAAAGGAGATACACATCATACTATCCACACAACAGCAGTATGATGTCAATGCTTTGTTGACAAGGATGCGGTTTCCTTCATGTAGTACACACACTGTCCCAGAATTGAACCACAGTCTATCTGGATAGGTATGCTATACAAACTTGTACTCAATGCATGTGCCACAGAAGCACTCACAGCAAGAGATGCCCTAAATATCCATTTCACTGCCATGCAGTCACAGCCTATGATGATATATCATTGTCCTACATCAAACTGGATAAGAATACCTAGATAAAGGGTGTTTATGTAACATCAGTGCATTCATATAATGTTGCCTTTTCAGGAATTGAACAGCAAGCTATGTGACTTTACCAACTAATGATCTGGAGGAACCACAAGTGCCACTGTAGAGGTCTTAACACAACTGTGACACTCCACCTGTGTTAACTTAGTACATCAGATGTATGTGTAAACCTGCATTTTTTGAGATTCCTCTCATTCTAAATGTACACATTATAACTGTGGTGGATGCCATTCATGTGTTACAGTATAAGGCCAAACAATGCTAATAGTCATTGAATGTGGATGTTGAACACTTGAGCATTTAACAACAGAAAATACATGGTATTGTAGAGAGTAAATGTGTCATAGCAGAAGTATCACTACAATTGTGACATATGTTAGTATGTGAAGGCATTAAATCATGTTATTGCCGCAAGGGATATATGTGCCTGTAATTGCAGTGCCAAGGCAACAACATACAGAATGTTGTCTCATTTCCTTGTGCCAGTAGATAGCATGTCCTACAAATGTTATGTAAGGAAAATGTAATCACATGTCATCATTACACTGAATAAAAGCATTGGTATGTAAGACATCATCAGAGCTTTTTGTAAGCGGAATCAGCATCTATAAGTGCACAGTGCAGACATGTTTGACACAAAAAAATATTTCAAGCCTGCATAAACTAAAGCATTGCTAGTGATTCCCTGCTGGAAAAGGAAAGTAAACCTGCATTTTTTTGTCTGTGACTTGCTGATAGAGTTGCTTTCTGTTTCACCTGTTTCATTCTCCATTTTTTCTATTTTAAGAAATTTGCTTGGCTTGGTGTTTTTGTTCTATGTGAGAGTTGAACACTTAAATTATCTAGGCAACACATTTCACATGTTTTTCATAGATTAAATTGTCTCTTGAGTGATACTTAAATATATAGTGAATTTCTGTGCCTTTTTTTCCTAAAAAGATGTCAAGCCTGCATAAACTGAAGCACTGCTGGTGACTCCCTGCCTGTGTGAGGAAAGTAGACCTAGTTCATAGGTTCATAGGTTAGTACTAGGCTAACTGCCCTTGAGAGCCATTTTTAAGCCTAGCCAGTTATCCCTTGTGAGACTCAAACCCTGCACCTTGTGTTTGTAAGGCAAACACTTTAACCCTTAGGCCACCCTCCCAACCTATATATTTTATTTGTCTATGACTTGTTGATAAAGTTGCTTTCCGTTTTACCTGCTGCATTTTGTTTTCTGTCTTAAGAAATCTGCTTGGCCTGGTGTTTTTGTTCTATGTAAGAGGTAGATGCTTAAATTATCTGGGCAGCAAATTTTATATGTTTTTTTTTCATTGGTTAAATTGTCTCGAGTAATATTTAAATACAAAGTGAATTTCTGGGCCTTTGTCTTTTCTAAAAAAAAAATTACCTGTATAAATTAAAGCACTGATTGTGATTCCCTGCCTGGGTGAGGAAAGTAAAGTTATATTTTTTGTCTGTGACTTGCTGATAGAGTTGTTTTCTGTTTTACCTGCTCAATTTTGTTTCCTGTTTTAAGAAATTTACTTTGCCTGGTGTTTTTGTTCTATGTGGGAGGTAGATGCTTAAAGTATCTAAAGTGCACATTTTGCATGTTTATTTGTTGGCTAAATTGTCTCTTAAGTGATATTTAAATAAACAGTGAATTTCTAGACCTTTGTCTTTTCTAAAAAAGGTTTCAAGCCTGCATAAACTAAAGCACTGTTGGTGATTCTCTGTTAGTTTTTCCCACACACTCTCCCATTTGTTGATTTGCTCTGTAAACCTGGTGATTTTAAGCTGCCCACCCCTACTGTAAATTGAGCTTAATAAGTTCTTCCCTTTCTATACTGCTGTTGATATCTTGAATTATTTATTTGCCTTTCCTTGTATATATATTGAAAAAGTACATTTTGCCTCATAATTATCTGTTGTACTGATTTACCTGGTCTGAATTTATTATCTAGCTAGCTGTTGGATAAAGAAGTATATTTTTACACTCTAGCAAGCACTTGTTTTTCCATCAAGAATTCAATGGATTGTCTAGTGCACTGGGAGGTAGCCTGGTCTTTTTAGGTTGGGGAAACAATTGAGATTTCTCCATGTAGTGTTATTGGCTGGAGGGTGTTATTAATCAGATTATCTTGTTTTTAGTGCCTTTATAAATTCTGTACAATTGAGTGGCTATGGCTCAATTATACAAATCGAACCACTTTTATTGAATAATCATAGTTTTATAAGCTGTTTAAAGTACACTGTTATATCCACATCTTTACATTTGTTTGCGGTAGCATTTCATATCTTTTATATTTGTTTGTGGTAACATTCCACTCATGACACTCCTTTACTGTGCTTTTGCATTTGGGAGACTGGGATTAGTCATCTAGTGGCAGTAGGTGTTTACCTGGTCTATCTGAGCTGGGAAGCACGCAGAAGGGCTCTTAAGTATTTATGTATTTTTTGCACTTCTCTTATATACTGTGACTGTACTTTAGAAGTTTCAAAAACCTGTACTGTCTGCTGCTGCTTTAAGTTATTAAATGCATTGTATTTCATTGAATCTGTTAGTTGCAGGACTGTTGTAGGTAGTTTGTGTGGTCTTGTTACCCTTGGGTTCCAAACCAGCTGTTTTACATTAAGATGCTGTTTTTCTACACCCCTGTGGAAGAAGTGTGCTGATCTAACCTATCTGAGGTGGGGATTGCTGGTAGAGGGCTTAGTGTGTGCTTTCCTGATTGGTAGTTAGCTTAAAACGTGTTTCTCTTTGCTCGTATTTAAGCCTTGCATTTGTGTGGTGCTGCTCTTCGCATAGTGGTGGTTAGCAATGCCCTATATAGACACCAAAGCCTAGAAGCTCAGTTTTTTCCTAAACAGCTGTCAGTAAAACCCTTCCAAAAATTTTTACTGTTCTAGGAACAACTCAGTTGCACCCTGCACAGCATTGTCTTTTCGATCAGCCTTAGCCTACACAAAGTCAAGGTCCATCTTGCAGTCTCGGTGATACAGTCAGAGTTCTGTCAAATTAATCCATTCCCTTCCCTAAAAAAAATATAGTAAGAGCTTGCTATCATAGACAAGCAGTTTCCTATCATCTCTCTAACCAGCCTGATAGACATGGGCATCCTGATGCAATGATTCAATTGTCTTATTTATACTGACAATCACTTAGTCCTGAAACAAAAACATATTTTATGTGAAAGACGTAGTTACACTACAAAACTGGAGGCAAGACTGTCACATAAGGACAAATCAAATGCCAAACAGGTTGTCAGCACACACACACTTCCTACACTAAATAAGGACACAACACATAAACCCACATATGCAGAGGCATACACTAGTAACCTACCAAAAGATCAGAGGCCTCCCAAATGGAAACCACTTACACACATAACAATGCCAAAAATGACCACATCATATAATAACACGCACACCATTGTCTCAACAAATAAGCTCATAAGGACTAACACAACAAATCCTAATGTACTAGTCATAGGTGACACTACTGTAAGGTGCATGGATGTTCCCCTCACCAGGCTTGATAAGGACTGTGTTACAGTTAACTGCCTGTCAGGTGCCAGGATCCATCACGTGACTCAAGTCACTCAACCACAAGTACCAGTATTACTCCGTCATAGTCCATGTGGGGTTGAATGACTTGAGAAAGCCATACCTCACTGGACTATATGAAGAGAGATATGACTGAGCTCTCAGATTATGTTTATCAGCATTCTACCTTCTCCAAGGATGATGCCACAATGAAAACAAAAAATAATTGACTTTAACAATTGGCTTAGCTTCTGGTGTCAGTCCAAGGGGTTTCACTATCTGTCAGCCTGGGAAGACATGGTTGACAAGGCACACTTTCCCAGAGATGGTCTGCATCTGCCTCCTGTAGACTTTCAGATATTGGCAAAGACATTAGCCACCCTCTATTGTGCTTTTTAAGGCAGTGTCACAGTAATTAACCTCCATACATAACAAAATCCCTGCTAGATAAACACAAGCTATGCTAGGAGTCTAAACAAGAAATTCCACTCCTCGGAAGCAGTCCTTATTTTGGAAGATGCTGACATCTGTGCACTCACTGAGACATGGTTTAAAAGTGTGGAAAGCACCTTGGCCATGCAGGGCTATAATGCCTTCCATACATTCAGACCACAAACTGAGCATGAAAAAAACAAAGGAGGAGGGGTATCCATCTTCATTAAGGATATGTACACCTCTAGACTGGTTAAACAGCATGACTCTCGAGCTACTCCGTGTCCAATTAAATATAAGAAAAGCTCCCTACCACATCAAAGCTAGCTATAGATCCCCCACCATGAAACAGGAAAAGCATACTGTATACTTGGACATACTGAAGTCACTTGCATACAGCCCAACACCTTACTCATGCGTGATTTTAATTATCCTGCCATCAACTGGAAAACATACACAACCACAGAAATGCTGACTCAGAGGTTCTTGGACATTGTCAATGCAAATGCTGTGGAACAGTACACCCACAAGAGGCTCAAATGTCCGGGACATAGTACTCACTAACATGGGATAACATTGCACCCTTCATTTGATGTCCTCCCTAGTAATATTGAACCATAAATCAGTATCATTTGATGTAACTATAAGCCCAGATACCCCATCAAGCTCAAAAGTCCTTAAGAATTTTTTAAAAGACAAATTACTTCTTACTAAGTGATGGTACAAGAAGTTTCAAAGCCCCCTTAAACACAGATAACACAGACTCCTATGCAGAGGTATACAACAATGCCCTGTATAACCACTTAAGCAGTTGTATAGAATTGTCTTTATCTGATCAGATTAAAACCAGGTCTTGCCGAAAAAACAAGCCACCCTGTTGGACACCTAGTATAAACAGGCTATACAAAAAGATAAAGAAACTAATGTCCAAGAACAAGAGGGAACTGGATCAGCAGGGAAAGAAATGACTCTATAGCTTAAACAAACAATTTAGAGATGTTGCCAAGTCCTTCAAATCTAATTACAAAGTAAAAATAGCCTTCCTAGCTAAGGATAATCACAAGGCACTCTGTAACTACATCCAGAATCTAAAATGATATACCAAGATATGCACTGAACTGGCTGTGGATGGCACTATCCATACTCACATGGATGTAACAGCCAACCTGCTAGTTGACAGATTTGGAGCAAAAATTCAACCCCCCCCCCCATTCCTCCAATCATCCCCCAATGTATACCTGCCACCATTCCTCAGCCTATTATCTCAAGAGAGTAGGTCATCTTGGTGCTCTCCAAGGCCAAAAGCACAACATCAATGGTACCAGACAACATCCCAGGTTGCCTTTTAAACAACTTAAAACATGACCTAGCAGCCCCTGTTTAAGCACAGCCTGTGAACTGGCTATGTTCCAGTGGAATGGAGGACAGCAACAGTAATCCATCTGCACAAAGGGACCATAAACTGACCCTGGGAATTATGGGCCCATCAGCTTGACTAGCCACATCTGTAAGGCCATGGAAAGAACCATAATGGACCTTATTAACAATGACATAGGTAATCTCCAAACTCTAGACCCAACCCAGTTTGGATTCGTTAAAGGTAGATTATGCCTATTAAACATGGTTGACTTCTTTAAGGCCCTGGATGAGGCAAAGACAGTGGATACTGGCTACCCAATGCATTTGACACAATCCCCCATTCAGGTATTACAGATAATCTCTGAAGGGTAGATCACGCCTGCTCAACCTGGTCGACTTCTTTGAGTCAGTCACCAGAGTTGTATTTGAAGGCAAGGTGGTTCATACAGCCTACCTTAATCTGGCCAAGGCCTTTGGTACCATTCCCCACTCAGGAATCATAGAAAAACTCACTAAGCTAGGCATCAACTCCTATATAACTAGGTGGGTTGCAAACTGGATCACAGATACAACCCACAGTGTGAAAGTAGCTGACTCCGAGTCAGACTGCAGACCAGTCACTAGTGGAGTCACAGAGATCAGTCCTGGGTCCTCTCCTGTTTGGTGTCTACTTCTCTGAAGTCCAGGCCAACACAAAGGGGCTCTGGCTGACAAAGTTCACAGACAATTGCCAGTTGGGAGCTATTATTAACTCCCCAAGTGATGTTGACATCCTACAGAAAGTTCTCACTGAGACCAATGACTGGTGTCAGAACCATGGCCTTAAGCTCAATGCCAAAAAAAATGTCTCATCATTCCCTTTGGGAAAAACCCGGTTCCCATGAATTACCACATCAGTGGTAGTCCACTGAACACAGAAGGCGTTAAAAGAGACCTGGCAACACAGGTTGACAGCAACCTCTCGTTTGACCACCAGATTGCCACTGTGGTCAGAAAGTCCTTCTATGTGGCATATCTCATTACTAAGGGTCTTGCATCCAGGACGAAAGAGGTCATAGTCTCCCTCTACTCTTCCCTCATTAGGCCAATCATTGAGTACAATGCCCCATTTGACATGTACCTCATTAGACCCCTGCAACAACTGGAGAGGTTGCAAAAGTACCTCACAAAGAGGATCCTAGGCCTTAAACACTTGTCCTATAGGGAAAGACTCAAGAAACTCCAACTATTCTCTGCCTCTTCTGGCCTACTTAGAGGCCATCTCTGCTTGACTTACAAAGTCATGTCTGACCTAGCACTGTTAGAAATGTTACATCTAAAGAAATTCCAATCCTCCACACCACATGGTCCAGAGACCTCAACCTCATTACCACAATCAACAGAACAAGCTGGAGGGACAGAGTCATAACCCAGAGACTGCCCATGCTATGGAATAGACTTTCCATACATGTCAAACAGAGCATCTCACTTGGTCTCTTCAAGTGAAATCTTGATGAGTGGATGGGCAATAGACAATTCACCCGGGGATCACTCCAGTGGCTCTACTCGACAGAGGCACTGGGAACTAAGGTCAGGTGGCATGATGCCAGGGTAATCATATGGCCTAGACTTGTAAAGGCTCCAGGGCCACTAACCTAGTACACACCTATGAACCTATTTGGGAATTAACCCCTGCACTACCAGATAGATTGCCAACTGGCTCACTGACAGGACACATAATGTCAAAGTGGGTGACCACCTCTAGCAAAAGACCAGTTACCAGTGGAATATCACAGGGTTCTGTGCTGAGCTCCTTACTGTTCAAAATTGATTTCTTAGAAGTTCAGGCAGACTTGGACAGCCTGTGGCTGACCAAGTTCACTGACATTTGTAAATTCTGAGCAATCATTGAGTCCCCCAATGATGTTAATATACTGCAGGCAGATTAAAGCTAAATGCAAAAAATGCATTACTATTCCCTTTCAGAAAGCTGACATCCCTGCTAATTACAATATGGACAGCACCCCCATAAGAATAAACCCAATGGTAAATTATCTGGTTACTCAGGTTGATAGCAATCTGAACATTGACAATCACATATCCATAGTATTAAGGAAATCCTTCTCTGCGGCACAACTAATAAGTAAATCATTGCATCTACATCTAAGGATGTTATAATTATATTATACTCAGCCCTCATCAGATCAGTAATGGAGTACAATGTGCCCTTTGCATGTACCTCATCAGACACCTGCAACAACTGGAGAGACCACAGAGGTTTCTCACCAAGAAATTACAGGGTACATAAAACAAGGTTTACAGGGAAAGACTAAAAGCCCTGTCATTGTATTCTGTCTCCTACAAGATGCTAAGGGGTGACCTGTACTTGGCTTACAGGGCTGTCTCTGACCCTGCCCTGATGGAAATGCTACATGTTCATAAATCAAACTGCATGAGGGTCACTCGCAACACGAATATTAATCTAGCCTCTGTAATGAATAGGTAATGCTAAAGAGATAGATACATCTCCCAGAGATTGACACTTCTCTCGAACCAGCTTCCAATTCACGTGAAACAGAGCCCCTCCCTGACCCTCTTCAAATGCAACCTAGATCAATAGATGGGTGACCGCAAATTCACTCTTGGGGTGGTGCCCATGTCTCCTGAACAGAGGAATTTGGTGTTAACTGCCATAGACCTTTACCTCTGTGAACTTCACTCACCTAACCACTGACAATTGGGGCAACTCAGGATAAATATGCCTAGGCTTGTAAGGGCTCTAAAGTCATTAGCCTAGTAACTGTCTATGAACCTATGAACCTATAAACAGTGTTAGCACCATGTACAATCACAATAAGACTGACATAACGCAGACTAAGCAATAATGACTGGAAATAAACTATCCAAGATCAGAAGCTACAGATTAGTGCTTGAATGGCAAGTGCCACATAAAATGTTGAGGTAAAACTAGGACAGTGCACAGTTAAATGGATGGCATCACTACTGTTTATTAGCTGGATGTTTATGATAAAAAGTGGTTGAAGAGTGCACAGTAACACTGCATAGTCACACATCATGTATGTATTTGTAGAGTAATATACACAATATGAGGGTGAAAGATGCTCACAGCTAGCATCAAACATCCTACATATGTAGCAACACAGTGTGCAAAGCACAGTATCAAAGTCATGCAACACAGGAGAATTAAGACATCAGTTGTGAGATACTGCAGTTATGGTAACATTATGTAATCATTGTGTGAACAAAAAGTTATTTTGCCTGGGGATGGTAGGATTTACTAGTGTAACACTGTGCTACTGAAACTTCAGCTCTCATAAGTGGAAGTGTACATAAAGGTGGTTGTAAAATGGTCAACAGTATGATAGTACTCACAGTCACACTATTTAAGCAGGCATGGACTTGAATAATCTACTTATCTAGTTATACAGTCTAGATAGCACATTATTAGCAGCCAGCACCACAGTAGAATTCTGGTCAAGTATTAATCAGTTATTACATCCAAGTCAATCTATCACGCCTAACCCACAAGGCACTGACAAAGACAATCCTAAACAAACTGCAAACACCTTAAGCACCTTCTTTATCAAAGCAATTCAAGATCTTGCTTGTCAACTCTCTCCTCAAGACATAACATCCAATTCTGGCTCTAACCCACCTTCACCTTTTCTCTTCCAACCTGTCCCCACAGCATTTATTCTCACCCTTATCCAAAAACTGAAACCATGTACTCCTTCTGCTGACCAACTACCATCAGAATACCTACAGATAGCAGCCAAATCAATTGCTTACCCCATCTCCATCCTCATTAATAGAACCATCACTGAAGGATATATCCCTAAACTCTGGAAAGTCTCTCATATTATTCCCCTTCACAAAGGAGGAGACTCCACTGAACTCTCTAACTATTGTCCCATAGCCCTACTTTCTCCTCTATCTAAGATCATGGAAAGATGTATCCATAGGCAATTGCTAGACCATCTTCTCCAAAATAACCTGCTTTCCAACACCCAACATGGCTTCCGACCTTCCCATAGCACAACTACTGCCATCCTTTCCTTTATTGACACTATTAATAACAACCGAAACCTTAACATGCTCTCCTCTGCACTTTTCATAGACCTATCCAAAGCTTTTGACATGGTAAATCACACTATACTCATAAACATTCTCAAATCTCTGTCTCTTGACACACTAGCTATAAAATGGTTCCATTCCTACTTAAATAACAGACATCAAGCTGTACTCTGGAACAACGCTCTCTCTACTCAGGTACCTGTTAATATTGGAGTTCCTCAAGGCTCCATACTGGGCCCTCTCCTGTTCTCTATATTCATCAATGACCTTCACCTAGTAATTCCCCAAGCTACATGCATCCAATATGCAGATGACTCTACACTTATATGCACTGCTTCATCTGTATCTGAACTTCACTCCCTATCTCAAAACACATTTAACTCTGTAGAACTATGGTTTACAAAATGCTGCCTCTTATTAAACCCAAAAAAAACTAAACTTCTCCTTTCACACCTACCAGTAAATCTCCACCAACAGACTTCTCTGTATCATCCCATGATGGTACAATCATATCCCAAGATCAAACTACCAAACTGCTAGGTATCACCATAGATAATAACCTAAACTTTGATGCCCATATCAACAACATTCTGAAAACTACCAATAAAAAGATAGGCTCTCTTTACAGGATCAAATCCTTCCTCACTCCTGCAACTAGAATTACCATTGCCCACACACACCTTATTTCCACCCTTCTTTATGCCTCACCCATTTTTACCAATCTGTCAAAAAATAACCTTAAAAAACTAGAAAACTCCTATAATAGCATAGCCAGATATGCCACAGGTAATCCTTACAGAACTCATCACTGTATTAATCTAAAGCACCTTAGATGGCTTGAATTTCCATTTCCAGAAGCGCAAAGCTCACTTTTGAGTAATGGATTAAAATTTATTCCAAATAAGAGAGACAATGTAGTGCAAGCATTATTGAACTTGAAAATGTTTATACGTAATGTTACACTTAAATTGATTTTTAAAAATGTAAATGAGCATGAGTCTGTTTTTAAGAGATCAAGTTTATTTATGCCTCTGCTATGCCCGGTTTTAATTGCTTTCTCGAATGTAGTTGAGCGTGATATAAGGAATTATTATAAAAGTAAAGCCTCTAGTAAGAAAGTATATAACATTACATATCAGGAGAACTTGGCTTTAAAGGAATTAATGTCTAATGATGCTATTGTAATCAAACAAGCAGACAAAGGGGGTGAAAGTGTTATTATGCAAAAAGAATTTTACTATGCTAAATTTTATGAAATTTTGAATGATGTGTTAACATTTAAAGAAATTCCATATATTGAAGTACAGAAAATTATAGCTGGAGTTAACATGATAATTTATGATCTACAATTAACCAATGATATTAGTTTGGAATTATTTAACTATTTGACCGTTCCATGCCCCAGAATACCCCAAATATATGGTAACCCTAAAATACATAAAGATTTGCTAGACCCACCCCTGAGGCCTACTGTCTCAGGTGGTGGATGGATAACAGAACCCATTTCTAAGTATTTACAGAACAAGCTAGGAAAATATTTAAGAAATTGTAATACAGTGTTAAAAAATACCAATGATTTTCTGGAATGCCTACATGTATGGCAATCTGAAAATAATGTGGATGATTGTATTATGGTTACTTTGGACATTGCATCCCTATTCACAGTAATACCTAATGAGTATGGGGTTAATGCAATAAGAAATTTCTTGAATAATGAGATAAAAATGCATGGTAGGGAGACAGAAACATTATGTGCACTTTTAGAAGTGGTATTGATGCACAATGTATTTATTTTTGATCAAAAACTATTTTTACAGCTTAAAGGTGTTGTGATGGGTACATCAGTGGCAAATACTTATGCCAATATAGTATTATATGAATGGGAGAAAGAGGTATTAATACATAATGACAACCCTTTAAATCATTTAGCAGTTTTTTATAAAAGATTTGTTGATGACTGTTTTTTGCTATGGAAAGGTTCACAAGTAGAGCTTGAGGAATATCTACATTATTTAAATAGTTCAACTGACTTTTTGAAATTTAAAATGGAAGCATCTAAGGATAGTATTAACTTCTTAGATGTAACACTTTCAAAAAGGAATAATAAATTAACATCAAAGGTATATAAGAAAGAAGTTGACTCTTTAAGGTATATAACTAAGAGCAGTATGCATGCACCCCATATTTATAAAGGTATTTTGAAATCACAACTCATTAGATTATGTAAGTTAAATACAGATGATGGAAATTTTATTGAGCAAGTTGATAGTATAACTCAAGAATTCCAAATAAGTGGTTATCCCAAAGAACTTATTGAGCAGGAATTGACTAGAGTAATAAAAGAAAGGGAAGGAAAATATAAACCTATATTGTTAGGAAGTGTAGTATCTGAAAAGGAAAAAACATCTAAAGGCATGGAATTTGTCAGATATATAACTACTTATAATTTAAATACATACTTTGTGAATGTTATATTGAGAAAGAATTGGCCGATATTGTTAGCTATGCCTGAAATTCAATCTATAGTGGGAAATAAACCCTATTTGGCGTATAGAAGTGCTGAGACTTTAAAACATAAGCTTTGCTATAAAGATTTCAAAGTTAGGTCTATAATTCAAAAAGAGTTAGGCACAAGAAAATGTTATAATTGTTCATGCTGCAGTGATTTGTTTGAGGGTGGGGATTCTTTTGAAAATCTTATTGATGGTCAAACCTTTAGAATAAATACATTAACAACATGTAATGCAGAAAGAATTGTGTATTTAGCAACGTGTTCAGCCTGCACTTCATTTTATGTAGGCAAAACCATTCGAAAATAAGTGAATAATAGAACATAAATCAGACATTAGGAGGAAGATGCTAACTAATGCTTTAAGTAAACACATTATGGAAAAGGGAACTAATCATGTATTTAAATTTAGAGTGTTGGCAACAGTAAATATTAGTATAAGAAAAGGAGATATTAATAATCTCCTAGAATTAAAGGAATTGGAATGGATCATTAGGCTTCAAGCTGATGTAAGTCCAGGTTTAAATAATGCTGTGAATTTGAAACCTTTACTAGTGAAAATACAAAGAGAAAAGCTATGAAATAATAAATTTTAAGGTCTGGGCAATAGTATATATAATGTTTGTATTGTGTTAATATATAAGTATATATAGATGTATAACTAGTTTAAATTAAATTTTTAAAGTATTATAATATATTTTAAGTATAGATATTAAGATATTTAAGTGATATTAAGTTATACTGTGTATAATTCTGTGTCTTATGGTGTTGCTCTTTTAAATAATTTTAGTTTGTTGATAAGGTGGGTTGGGCTGAAGCACATGGTTAATTGATTCTCCTATTTAAATGTGTTATTACTGTTGTAAAATTATACTGATGAAGGGTGTAGACCCGAAAGCTTTATCGAATAAACTGTTTGGTGTGACTTAGTTTATGGTTTGAGAATTGGTATTATCACCACTGTTTTTCAAGATGGCTTGAATTTCAACAGCATCTAAAATATAATAAACTGACCATCGTCCACGAAATACTGTATCAACCTGACAAAACACCCATCCTATCTAATCTTATCCACCCCTATGAGAACCTTAAGTCCCTAAGATCATCACAAAAATCTCTTATATACATCAACAAATCAAACAATAGAGCTGGAGACTCTCTGTTTTCTATTTCCATTGGAAAAACCTGGAACCTACTTCCCTCTGAACTTACCACACTTCCCTCAACTACTCTGTTTAAAAAGAAGCTTAAGCTCTTCCTAAAAACACACTGGATGTGACCCTGTTCTAAACCAGACTGACCAACTTATCCATTTTTACCTGAATGATTCAAGATTCTCATCTCTGAATCTACTTCTTCTCTCTAACTTATTTTGCCTTCTTTTCTCTAAATCTATTTCTTATTAAATACTACTATGCTTCCTCTCCTTCACAGTCCTAGCTAGTACGGAATTCATTAAAGTGATTCATATTACTTCTAGATTTATTACCTAACTGCTTCTCCATTTCATTTTTCCTTATCCTCCTTTATTTACCTTCATCGATACTTTTGCTTTTTTCTCTTCTCTCAACTAGTACTCTTTAGTAACATTTAAATGTAACATCTTATTAACTATGCTAAGTCTATTGAAATATGTGTAACCTTCGTTATGTACTTGTAAACTTGCAGCCTTCTCTGTTTAAGAAAATGTATATGCATTCTAAATATGTATTTTCTGTAGATGTGAACTTTGTTTAAATTGTGTGGAGCTTTTCTCCCCGGGCCTCTACTGAAAATGGACATATATCCAGCTAGACTAGCCTGGTCAACAAATGTAAAATAAAAAAATAAAAATAAAATACTGAGTACAAGTGAGGCATACCACATGTATAAAGGGATGACATCAGCAGTGAATTGCCAAGGAGATATGTCTGGTAAAATGACTTTTACAGCCATCTGCAGTTATAAGGGCTGTCACTACAAATATGTGTAAACTAGTCCTGAATTCATTTACAGTCTTACACACACACACACACACACACACACACACACACACACACACACACACACACACACACACACACACACACACACTCACACACACACACTCACACACACACACACACACACACACACACACACACACACACACACACACACACACACACACACACACACACACACAGGTAAAGTCTGACTAAACTTGTGACTTCCAATGGGCAAAGTTTAAGGATTTTAAAAGAATAACATGATGTCCTCACATTTTACACATTAGTCCATATCTCTGTATCCAACATGAGTGGTTGCTGAGATAATTGTTTATTACCACTTTTGTCAAAAGTCTTCTTTGAAGAAATCTTTTGACGAAAGCGGAAATAATGATTTTATACGCTAATTCCAGTGGGGTTTTTTTGCTATTTCTCTTGCTGGCTATTGGTCATTATGAGGTTTTAATTAAAATATTGCACCCCCTTAGAAGGTCTCTAGAAACTAAGTCAATTATTAAAGTCAATCATCTTTTGTTCGTATTGTGGCATCATCATTGGAGAAGATAAAATGCTGCTCAGTGCTAGGCTCAGACCAGTCAGAGACACATATTCCAAGAGCTCCATGATGTGTCTCTTCATATAGACTAGGGAGGTATGTCTCAGGTCATTTACTCCCACATGGAATATGACCGAGTCATACTGGTACTTGTGGTCCAATGACCTGAGTGTGTTGTAATGTGGTAGATCCTAGCCCCAGATAAACAACTGACCATGACTTTTTCCTTACTCAGCCTGGTGAGAGGGACATCAGTGCCTCTCATGGTAGAGTTTCCAATGACCAGAATGTTGGATTGTATGGTGATTTGCATTATGGGCTTGGAAGTAGAGACTTCATGAGATGTGGCTCTATGTGTTGATGTGGGTGTTGTTTTGAAAGAGTGCATTAGGGGCTGCTGAGGAAATTTGTTATGTGCATTTTATATAGGAGGTCATTTGGGTTTAACAATGTTACATTTAAGTGCCTCAGTGTATGTGAGTCTATATGTCTGCTTTGAATTGTGTGTGATGGGTGCAGCATGTGTACTAAAAGACAACCTAATTGGCATTAGGAGTACTTTTATGTGAGAGCTTTGCCACCAGTGACATTGTGTATATACATTTCTCACATGCCATATCAGGTTGTTTGAGAATTAACTGGTTGTCAGTAAACATGAGACAATGTCTACATTACCTCAGGATGGTCATATCCACCAAGCTGGTAACAGAAATAGTGGGAAAGTTCATATCCATGGCAACAGGCCCTTTTTTATTGATTAGACAATTGGAGCGAGAATATAAAACAATGCCAGCAGTATCCGGTTTGCAAATCTGGAAACAGTGCTTATCACTACAAACTAGTTGTCCTGTGGGCAACTAAGTATGGGTGAAATTTCAGCCATGCTTTTACAGTGAAATATCACTGACCTGTTCTATCTTCTGTGTGCCCTATCTTTTGGATGCATCCTTAATTGATCTATTTTAATTTTTGTGTGACTCACAAGAGACACAGCTGTGGTCTCTTTCCTAGTTTTAATATGTAACTAAAAGCAGAATACAAGTAAAACACAGTGAAAGGAAAACAGATCACAGTATACAAAATAGAAGAAGGCATTAAAATAATACAAAATACAAGAAATCAAAAGCAAATTAACATTTCACTCACAGCAAAATGTGGCAGAGTCATGGTGAGTAAATTCAAGCAAAAAGAGAGCAACCAGAATAAAAAAATGAGAAAACTGAATAAAAAGAAAACTGGCTCTGGGTGAGCTTTTCCAGTAAAGCTTTGAAATGTTTTATTTTACCCCTTAAATAAAAAGTTTAGATGTTCTTCGTGTTTCACTGTTGTAGTCATCACACTTGGGTTATGGTAGCCATCAATCGGCCTGAATACCAAAGACTTAGTATTTCTACATCGGTTGCTGTCAATCCAGGTCTGATGTCAGGTCGTCAGGGGTATAAAAACAGGCAGCTGATGACATTACATCAGTCTTTCTTGTCGAGGAGCACTTCGCATGAATGCCGGTCAGCCGCTACCTGAGTTTTTGTTATCGAATTGAATTATCCTGAAGTCTTCTAAAGCTAAGTACCCTAACTGATGTCAGAAAAAGTTAACAATTGTTTTACCTGTGGAAAGCAAATACCACACTGAGATTTTCATTCTTACGGCGTCACCTGGTTAGGTCCAGACCATAATGTCCCCTGCTGTCAGTTTTATGCCTTGTTCAGTGCCCAAACTATTTGTCACTGGGCCCTTTTTGTTGCTAAATACATTTGTTCTCAATCTCCATATTCCAGAAAAAGTAAGGATGAAGACAGCGATAGACCGCCAAGGTCCAAAGCTGCCAACCACACTTCCATTAAGCTAGTCACCAGTTCACCGGTACTCAGTGAGGCACTTTCGCAGCCCCTGATGCCCGCTTCGATGGATTTGTAGGCCTCTACCAAGATGCGTTCGGGAGTCCAGTATGCCACAAGACTCTTCTTCGATGGAACCTGCGGATGCCTCTACCTTGGATGGGTCCAGAGCCACTGAGCAGGCACCGGTTTCTGAAAAAGTTCTTCACACAACCAATTTTCGACACAAACTGATAACTTCTTTTGCATCTTCAGTTCTGTCTAAAACTACAGAGTTTTAAGGCCTAGAGTATGCACTACTCCTAAAAACACGACGACCCAAAAACATGCACCTGCTTCCTTGCCTCAACATCAAATGCTTAAAATGGCAGAAGACCTTATTGTGTTCATTAGGGGAAGTCGGCCGTCCCCTGCTAAGAGAAAAAGAGACCTGTCCCCAGCAGCTTAAAAAGACCAAGAGTCCGACAACTCTGAGGTATCTGATTATGAAGATATGCCTTTATCTGCTTATGAGGAGTCAGATGCAGAGGGATCTATTCCCTCTGCTTCACCTCCAGAGGATTTTTTTTTTGGTGAAACCTTACATTCTTTAAGAGAGCATTTCCACTGGGAATGCCAAGGCTATCCTCAGTCCAAAAAGAGACTCAGAGAATTTCTAGACTTTCCACAACATAGGCCTTTAGCAATGCCCCCAGTCCTGGATATTGTGGATGACGTCTTTATGGAATCCAGTCTAACTCGTGATACCTTACCCCCTGCTCCTAGGAAACTAGACATATACTACGGAGTGCCTGACTCTCACAAATTCATTTTCAAAAATCCTACTGCTGACCCAGAGGTCATCTTCCAGGGGCCCAAAGGTATCAAAGCAACTACAGCTAAAACTCCCACTCCTTCGGACAGGGATTCCAGAACTTTAGACAGATGAGGTAAGAAAGTATACACCCCTGCAACTCTCACCATTAGGGCTTTGAATTGCCAGTTTCACATGTTGAAGTACTGACAACATATTATGGAACTTATTAAGCAAAAAATGGCTACCTTTACGGACTGTGCAGAAAACAAAGAATTACAAGAGCTTATGCATTCTGCAAGCCAAGTCAGCAAGCATACATTGCAGTGTGGCTTTGATGCCCTAGAAGCATCTTGCAAGGCAGCAGTCACTGGTTCTGTACAGAGAAGGCATGCTTGGCTTACGGATCTGATGAAGTTTATCAATTGAGTATAAACGAAAGCGCTAATTCTATTCTTGTGATTGTGTTGTTGTGTTTTTTTACCTTTTCGTTTTTTTAAGGAGCAGACTTTGCCAGACCATGTCAAATCAAAATTACTAGACGCTCCTTTGAATATGGACAATCCGTTTGGCACAAAAGCAGAAGAGGTTCTTAAAAGGATGGAAGAAAAAAGCTAAATCTATGCAGACAGTCAAGAATTTCTTGCAAGTACAGCCTCCTAGATTCAGTAGGCATTGCCCCTCGAGAAATTGGTCCTTTCCAGCCTCCTCTAGGCCACCTCAAACTAGACCCAGGGGAAACAGACCCCAGCCCCCAGACTACAGTCTCAGGATATGCAGAGATCAAAGCAATGGAGTGCCTCCACTTCAAAAACAGGGAGTGCTAAGCCACCTCCTTATGGGAAAAATTCCAAATGACTTCTCACCTCCACCCTCCACCTCTGCCCAGCTGTTTGTGCCCCTAGGAGGAAAACTTGCCCATCATGCAAAAAACTGGACTTCCCATACCAAAGACTGATGGGTCCTCAACATTGTATCCCAGGGGTACAAATTTTGCTTCCACTCACTGACAACCACTGTAGGGTTTACAGACCTTCCTCCAAACCAGTGGGCAGAGGCACAAAAATAAGTTCAATCCCTGCTCCCAATAAGGGCAATTCAATCTGTTCCTGCAGAATAAATGGGTCAAGGGTTCTAGTCCAGGCTTTTCCTGGTACCCAGAAAAGAGGGCACTTGGTGCCCAATCCTAGATCTCTCCAAGCTAAATACCTTCCTGGTGGTACCAAAATTCAGAATGCTTACCCTGCAGCAGCTTTTTCCTATGCTGGCTAAAGATGCCTGGTTAGCTACCCTGAATTTAAAAGAAGCCTATCTGCACATCCCTATAAGGGACTCATGCAGGAAATACCTTCGCTTCAGGGTAGGATCTATGCATTATCAGTTCTCTGCACTTCCCTTTGGCTTATCCACTGCTCCCAGAGTATTCACAAAATGCTTGGCTCCAGCAATTGCTTACTGCAGACAGAGAAAAATTCAAATTTACCCGTACTTGGATGACTGCCTGATTCAGGCAGACAGTTAGGAAACACTGTTGCAGCACCTGACATTTGAAAAAAACCTTCTAACCTCCCTGGGGTATACCATCAATGAAAAGAAATCAAAACTAGTTCCCAGTCAAAAGATTGTATTCCTGGGAGCAAGCTTGGACACAGCATACCAGATGGCATTCCTTACACCTGAAAAACAAGCCTATCTGACAGGCTACTTCAGTGAAATGGCCACGGGAACCCAACTATCCACAAGGAAAATCCTGCAGGCCATAGGGTTCATGGCCTCATGCATCCTACTAATTCCATATGCCAGACTGCATATGAGGAAACTTCAATGGTCCTTAAAAAGCCTTTGGTGTCAACATTCTCAGGACCTGTAAACCATCATTCCCATCATACCTAGTCTAAGGACAGAGTTTCTTTGGTGGACAGTGGCATGCAACCACAACATGAGACTGCCCTTTACTCAACCCCATGCCACCCAGACCCTTTAGTCTGTAGTAAGAAGCTTTATCAAATCTATTTAATAAACCACATTTATACTCAAAATTCAATAAGGTCTGTGTAAATGTCTTTGCTCAAAGTTAATTTGTTTATCTATTTAACATACTTTTGCTGCAAAATTTCATTTTCAGTTTGGTTTAAAACCTTTTTTAGACAACTGCCACTTCAAATTATCACTAGGAATTGTGATGTGCCTCATTTATGATATATCATAGTATTTGTCTTTTCCTTTCTAATTTATATTTTTTCTTCATATGGATGGCAAGTTTAATTATTATGCTACAGAAGGTTATTTTCATGTTTCACATGTAAAAAGAAAATTAATTAGAACTCTGAAAAACAAACATAATGTAACAGAATGCTATCTCACTTATTTTGAAGTCTGTTTTTTTAGCTTGTACTCACTATTGCACCTTTCTGTATATCAAAGCCCCTTCCCTTGTTCACTTTATTGCTTCCTCTCATTGGGTCCTCACCTCTGTAGAATTTATAGCAATTTTATCAACAACACTGTTTTCTTGTTAGTATCTCACTATACATTGTGCAATAATATCTTGCGATTTGGCAACCTAGTACAGCCATGTAAATTAACATTTAGCTTTTCCCATAGTAAGTTACCTGTCATAACAAAAAGAAAAAATCTTGTAGAGTAGTCATAATACCTGCTTTTGGTTACACATATTTGCAAATAAATATGCCGTGTCATTGTTTTCATATTTTATCATATCAACAGACATTTTTATTATCTTTGTTTACTTATTTATTTAATATCACTTGCTAAATGTACCACAATGGAGTAGAGACCAATTGGAGATGGGGCTTGGGAAGAAGCTTTTAGTAATCATTTTAAGAACCCTAAAATATTCTTTAGGTAACCCTATTTTATATACTCTTGTGATACTGATTATAATTAAAAAGGCAAACAAGAAAAAGCATATTAAATTAAAATAGAATAATCTGAATTATTATGAAAGCAATTCAGAATATAACATGTAATAGGAAACAGAAAATACCCAGCACTTGAAAATCTCTACTTATCAATAGAAATATTACAAATACAAATTCCACTTGTCTAGTTAAAGGAAGAGATGCAGTGGACTTGTCAATTATCCAAAATCATTTTTTTAGTACACATAATTTCAGAAGCAAGTGTTGAACAATAATAGCCAGCTTACTTTGAAACATTAAAAAGAAAGAATAGAAAAGCACAAGTAACAGGCAGTTATTGTATTTTATACAACAACCCCCCATTAAT
Source organism: Protopterus annectens (assembly GCF_019279795.1). Lineage (NCBI taxonomy): Eukaryota > Metazoa > Chordata > Ceratodontiformes > Protopteridae > Protopterus > Protopterus annectens. Next base: position 374,146,352 of record NC_056745.1, read on the forward strand.
ATTCCAAAACGTGCACGCTGATTGGTCAGTGTGCACGTTGTAAATCAAAGTTATAGTAATGGAAAAAGTTTTTTTTACAGCAACGGAGAAGGCAAGATCTCCATTGCTTTTTACAACCTGTCTCGCTAGCGAGACAGCTTTAAAAAAGCAATGGAGCATCTCCATTGTTTTTTTTAAAGCTGTCTTGCTACTTTAAACCCATTTAACATAGCAAGACACTGTAAAAAGATTTTGCTTTCTCTGTTGCTTTTTTCAAAACTGTCTCACTATGTTAAATGGGTTTAACACAGCGAGACAGCTTTAAAAAAGCAACAGAGATGCTCCGTTACATTTTTTAAAGCTGTCTCGCTATGTTAAACTCCTTTAACATAGCGAGATAGTTTGTAAAAAGCACCATAGATCTTGCTTTCTCCATTGCTTTTGCCCACAGCTCTGATGTACTGCATAAGTATACGCATGCGCAGTACATCAGAACTGCCGCAGAATACCAGACAGCTGTGGAAGGGCAGCAAGGAGGCATTATAAATGCCATTATTTAAGAAAAGTAATTCTTTTTTTCTTAAATAATGTCATTGTATAATAACAATAACCCACATCTGGGTGTGGGTAATGCTGGATTTACCCACAGTTGTCTTTGTTTGGCCACTCGGACTTTGCCCTCGTGACCAAACCACACCAACCATGGGTAAATCCAGCATTATCCACACCCAGGCGTGGGTTATTGCTATATTACTCATAAGCAGTATATTTTTCCCAACTAATTTATAGCTGTTGGGTAGTATTTAACTATTGCTGCTCCATTTGGACATACTCTACAAAATCTCTGAGGGTAGAAAGTGCAGTGGTTGTCAGTGCTCACTTTGTGCAAGAGACTGATGGGCAGCTTTCCTTTAAATGTACCTTATGTTTTTAAATTCTCAAAAATCTAATGTGGATAATTGATTGTATTAGCTAGAATTATGAAAAGCTAAATTACCTGTTTTATGGTATATAAAAGACTGTAGCCAGGAAAGCAGAAATCAAAATTATGGTTCCTCAACTAGATTTATAATAATGGTATAGAGCAGGGGTTCTGTCCAAAGATTCATAGTTTCTGGTTTTGAATGACCCAGTCAAGGTCTCATGAATATACGCAATACAAGAAATCACATGAAGACTTTTTATGGAATATCTAGAATAGGCCTGCAGCTGCAACCTTTATATGATAAACTGGTTGCAAGAAGGGCTGTGTGGAACTGAGCTTGTGTAAGAACAACTTTGCTGAGTTATAAATACAGACTATGAACCTTACATAAGAAGTACTGCAAATATTGTAAACACTTTTGGAAGTGATTGTGAAAAGTAAAGTGAGCTAAGTTTTCATTTCATCCTTCAGATAGATACTGACTTCATATATCTGGAGGTAATGTGTTTTTAAAATGTGACAATGGTGGAGAATATAGATGGCTTGGTAAGGAACTTGACAAAACAGCTTTAATATTGTCTGCTCCCAAGTGAGTGGACTATTAAAGCTAAACTTTCTTATAGAATTTGTCAGAGACCTACTGTTGCAGTTAGTTGGTGTGTGGTCACTGATTTGACAAGAACATGGTTGTATTTTTTCATAGTGTTTTCAGCCACAACCATGGAGGAATTTCTAAAAGTTTTAACAGACCTGAGGTAGCTACTAATCAAAAGTTCATACAATTGCAATAGCAACTAATAGAAATGGCTATGTTTTCCTAGAACTATACCTGGCATAAAGAAATTAGGCAAAGATCACATCGAAGCATATTTAGTAAATTTTGAAATATAGACCTTAGAGGAAAACTGAAACAAGACTGAATAGACCAAAAGTCTTTATTTCAGGCTGCCAGGAGAAGCACTGAAAATGTATATTGACATGGAGGGGACTGATTATGCTGGCTATGAAAAACTTAAAAAGGAATGACTAGCAGGGATGCAGTAATCTCTAAAATACAAGCTGTAAAATTTTATAACTGGACCATTAATTCTGACAAAATGGGAAAAATGTGGATAGTTGGGTTAAAACATATTATAAAGCTGTTGTTATATACTGATATTAACAGTTAAATGAAAATGTTAATAATTTTGGCAGCGGTCAGACTTAAAAACTGAATAACTGTTGAATTTATTGAGATAAGTCTTATATATACTAGTTCTTTTTTTTCTTCTATAGTGATTTTATGTAACTGTTGAAGCATTCATGTACATATGTAAGTAGTTGGTAGTGTTTGGAAAAAGCAGAACCTAATATTATAACAAAATAGGTATTGCAATGTGATCCCAAGAACTCTGACATGTCACCTTAGAAGAATGTTTATTAATTATTTACTGTATTTAAAACTGAATTGTCTGCTTTGAAAATAAAACTGCAATCTTCTGTGGAACAAATAGTATTGAGTAATGAATTACCTTGCTTCAGGGGCTGCATACCTACATTCTACTAAACTAATACTGAGAGAAGTACCAGTCCTTACAAAGTGAAAACTGATCTGCGTGCTATAGATGAAATGGTTCCTACAGAATGAGATAAAATCAAAGCTAGGATTATCAAATCAGCCTTCGGTCATTGCATTACAGCTAAATTAAGAAACTCCACCATAGTTTATAAGATTCTGAAGGCATGATTATCATTGTCAAAGGGTCCTATGTATATCAGTATAAAGTTAGTAATAAAAGGTAGAGTTGAAACATATTCATGATTAAAAGGAACATCCACTTAATGGTTAAATGTAAATAGTTATAGGAAAACTTTTGCATCCTATAGTTGTAACTGGTTTGAATCATGATGTTATAACAGGAAAATATGTTTCCCAGTTTAAATCTATATGGAAGATTTGGGAAGATGGAGCAGCTGTAGACACTGTCCTCCTAATATGAATGAGATAAAACAACACCTTGATGTACACATCCATTATAAAAGTGGCAGGAAAGAGGAGGTCAGTGACACACTTATACAGATACAAAGTCAGAATCATGAGAAAGGAATCAGAATTGATAGAACAAAAAGGAATTTAATTTAGTTATGGTTAGATGGTTCGTAGGTTCATAGTTTCATAGGTAGGTACTAGGCTATTGGCCCTAGGGCCTTTACAATCCTAGCCAAAAAGTTACCCTGGCTTTCGCCTCCCAAGAAAATTATTTTCCTGTGCCCCTGTCAAGCAGACCACAGAAGTGATCCCCGGGATGAATTTCCTATTACCCATCCAATCATCAAGATTCTTCTTGAAGAGTGCTAATGAGGAGCTCTGTTTGACATAGATAGGTAGTCTGTTCCAGAGTATGGGAAGTCTCTGTGACAGGAATCTATCCCTCTAGCATGTTCTGTTTATTGTGATGACAAGGTTTAGGTCCCTAGAGCATGTAGCTCGGAGGGACAGGGATTTCTTTAAGTGGAGCATATCCAACAGCTCTGGGTTTAACATAGCTTTGTATGTTAGGTAGAGATCGCCTCTGAGTAGGCGATATGCGACGGAGTAAAGCTGGAGTTTTTTGAGATGGTCTGCGTAAGGCATCTGTTTGAGGCCAGTAATCCTCTTTGTGAGGTATTTTGCTGCCTTTCCAGTTGTTGTAGATGTCTTGTGAGGTACATACCAATAGGGGCTCTGTAATGGGTCTAATGAGTGATGAGTAGAAGGGAACCATGACCTCTTTTTTTCTGGATGAGAAACCTTTTGTGATGAGGTGTGCCATGTAGAAGGATTTCCTGACCACTGTGGTGATGAAATTATCAAAGGAGAGACTACTGTCCACCTGTGTCCCAAGGTCTCTTATCACACTTTCGGTGTTAAGTAGACTACCGCCTATGTGGTAGTTAATGGGTACAGAGTTTTTACTAAAGGGGATGACAATGCACTTTTTGGCATTGAGCTTGAGACCATGCCTCTGACACCAGGCATCTGTCTCAGTGAGGCCCTTTTGTAGGATGTCCACATCATTAGGAGTTTCAATTATGGCTCCTAGTTTGCATTCATCTGCGAATTTAGTTAGCCAAAGACCTTCTGTGGTAATAACGATCCTGTGTTTTTACCAGAGACTTGTCCCAAAGATGGATGAAAAGAAATCTGATACTTTAAGAGATGTCAACACAGGAACTATAGATGAACTAATAAAAAAACACCTCTGAAGTAAAAGCCAATACAAGGTAGATGCCTGTATAGAGATTTGTAAACAGCAATAACAGAGAAATAGATGGGATAAAATGGAAGCCTTTAGTAAGGACCCTCAGAGCAAAGAAATCATTTTGAGTATTAAAAGTAAGATGGGAAGAAAAAGGAACTTATAAAGCCATTTCTGTCACAGAGGACACAAAACTAAAAAATAAAGCAACTCTGAAGCATTTTTTACAGATAGCTGATAGCAGAGAAACAAAAACTGAAAGTGGCTTTTGTCCAGAAATGCCTTTTGTAAAAGCTGACATAGGAGAAATTCCAGTGGCAGTTTGTCTGGGAGAAGTAACTATGCCTTTCACCTCAAGACGAGCTAGCGAAGAAAGCAACACAGAAATAGAAGACCTCCAGGTAAGTTGCATAAACTATAAAAATGCACAGTGGGATGGTTATAATTTAAATAGACTAAGAGACAATAGACCTAAGTTTATAATGGAAGAGAATCAGCACAAAACTATTGTTTCTTTCATTGTATCTGGTAAATAAAATCTGGCCAACGTTCTTGGCTTAACTTTGTCCATTCCTAGATAACCTCTGACTGCATAACTGTGACTTAATTGCATTACTGTCCATTAAACTTTATCCACTAACAAATCATTACTGTCCACTATGCTTTAGCCAATAACAAAAGGTGTAGAATTTCCTTCCTGTCTTTGCTGACTCTTTTTTTGTGATCATCATCTTATAACTTAGCACAAGCGTTAAAAGTAAGGAGTAACAAGAACATCTTGTTCCTTGTCCAGAGTGTCATAAAACTGCACACATGAATTTAAATGTCCACTGGGTTCAGTGCCTTTTATACAAGTGCCATTTGAGCACAATGCTTTGGAGATTGTGAATGTAATAGTGAAATGCAGCAATGGATATTAACATATACTAGTAAAAATGGACCATGCAACAAACTTTCCAGAAGCTGTACCATTACAAAAAGATAAATCCATCTATTGCAAGAGAACTTATACTGTTATTTTCAAACGTGAGTATTCATAAAGAGATTTTCATTCTTATTGACCAATACTTGCTTTTATGGCATGGATACAGCATTAGCTCTGCAAGTGCAAAGATTAAGCAGTTAAAATATCAATATACCATCTGCAGACTGGTGGCGTTGTGCTGACTGAAGGGCTAAATGCAGAACTACAGCATTATTTAATCAGTAAAGAGAAAGGTAGAACTAATTAATTACATTAATATGCTAAGGTCATGGAAAGAAGCAGAAAATTCCGTAGTTAGGTGGCAAACTAAAATTCATACATGATAGACCAGCGAATCTATACCTGAAGTACAACCAGAGAAATCCATGTCAAAAGTACAAAAGTAGAAAACAGAGAATTTCTATTAAGAAATAAAGATGTATTCTTAGAAATGTCTGAGACAATGAAACTGATACAGTTTAGCACAGAAACAATAAAACAATTTCTGAAGTAAAGGGTATTCTGAAATCTTACAGAAACAATTAGTAAACAATGAGTTCAAAGATGTTGAAACTGGAAGTGATAGAAGGAATACTGAATAAATAGAGAAGCCCAATAATGCAAGTTCTTAAACCTGTCAGAGATGTCATGCTTTGCAACGTCTTTAGAAAACTGAATATCATTTTAACGGATGATAATTGTCCCTCATCCAAAGTTTATAAGTAGACAGACAATTTAGAAAAAGCAAGACACTGCAAACATTTAACTTGCCAAGGTGTATTCATAGACACCACTTTCCCCTCTGCTACAAACACAGATTTTGAGATAAGTTTGTGTTCATTTCATATACCTGACACCAGTGTGTTTTAAGAGTGGACATTGCATGAGATACAAAAGCCCATGCCAAAAAAAATCTCTTGGGAGAAAATTGATGGCATCCACCAGCCTCCTTTATGTTGGCATATTACTTATGCAATAATGATATTTCCATTCCAACACCTTCTAATTTACATTAGATTTAACTTCTAACATATGGAGATACATGTCTAATTTACAAAGACCCAGAGAATGATCCACTTAAAATGCTATAGTTAAAGTTTTAGGACTATCTTAGTTGTCCTGTTTTAACTTTTCCATATAAGGCCATGAAGTTATTCAGGATTTCATCACATATCTTCTTCACAGAGAGTTTTTTATACAGATAGTAGAACTAGCAAATGTATAGCATCTTTCACAATACATTCCTTATATTATGAGTGCATAGATTTCAAAGCTGGTCTTAATAAGGTAATTTTATGTTCCACATATGAAAAGGTGAAGCAACCCTATGGGAATACATGTTTTTTTTTTTATTCTTTTTGTCTGTCAGTCTTATCCTAGCTTTCAGCCCAACTGTTCCCCAATACACATACTGAAAGGTAAAGGGATCTCTACCCATTTTTCAATCTACCATGTGCTGGGGGTAATAGACTTCACTAGGAGGATTTCAGTCATGCAGCTGTAGGAGATTATTTACTTTTATGCTCTCTCCTGCAAAATCCTACTACAGCTGATGGACACAGCTATCATACTGCCTTCTTAAATATATGAGCTAAATGCATGCCTGCCTCTAGCTAGAGTGTACACAACTGCTTATCATGCAGACATCTATAACAGTGTGAATCCTGCTTGTAAATATGGTGGAACAGGATGTCAGGTCAGCAGCAATCCTGACTACCTCAATCCCTCCCTCCAGGATGGGCAAACATGCATCAACCTCCTTAGTCAGCTTCTTCTGTACTAGATAAGGTCTCTAGCTAATTCCAGGTCACAGAAAGTATTTTATTCCTAACTGGCAAAGAGCTATATGGGAACCACAGTTTAATATAATTAGCCCAACAGGGGATACTCTATAGTTACATAAACTCTGTTTCAATGGGATCTCTGTCATTGCATACAAGTCATTAAGAAATAGATAGCTTGTTAAAGAAATTCTGCATCCAGTACAACAGCATGAGTAATTAAGCAGTTGTGCATGAATTCAAATCATATAGCCATAGACCTCCCCTTGGTAAGATCATTATTAACCAAGGGAATTCATGGGAAGCCTCCTGTCCCAAGGAGCACATAATTCTCATTTTAACATTATAGATCCAATATAAGCTATGAGGATATAAGAGATACTTTTATGGACAAAGCAAAATACATAATTTGAAAGCCTTTAGTGTTTTCATTGCTTCTAGCATGGAATAATAGTGTTATTCATAAACTCAAAATGAGTCAGCTCTTCTTGTAATTTTTGAAACAGTTGCTCTGTTGATCTCTTGCATCAAATGTACTTAAGGTTAGCTCCCAGCTATGGTAATCTAATATGAGGAATGTTATCATTATTACCCACATTTCAACCTCTTGGGTCCGCACATGGTGATGTTTGCTTTTTTTTTAATTTCTTATTCCTTTGTCCTACTAGCTTCATTTAGAATATCAAAGATAATTGTTTCTTCAGTTTATATTTTGAAGAAATAATGAAGGCACAACTCACATAAGCACAGCTATAGTTACCTACACTTATCCTTCTACATCTAGAACATAAGATATGGAGTGGGCTTAGAGCCTGGTTAGAAGGTGGTCAAAACAGACTGACCCTGACATGGTTCCATGTTTATATACCAAACGGATAAATAACCCTTATTATTTTATAGTGACTGAGGATCTTCTGTATTGATTTTGTATAATAGTAACATACTGTATTTACCGTCAATGTAACACTAACAATTACATAATATAACAACTTTTAATCAAGCCAAAGAACTCACTACAGTTAAGAGACTCTAAATCCAGATTAGCAAAAGCAACTTTTCTGATGCATAGTTTGAAAAGTAACCATTAATAAGCTGCATTATATTTAATGTCACTTACAATCTATTAGACAAAAACATATTGGTGAAAAATATTCTGTCATCAATGTTTTTGAGGTGGTTTCTATTTACTGTTTTGGCCAACATTCAATAATCACAATTTCAAATCTGAGTAGGTTTGCAATTTAATATTAATCAATCATTCTTTAATGACCTGGCCTCTTGCACTGATTAAGAAATTCCCATGTCAGGAATACTGAGCAAGAAAACAAGTGACATAAATAGGGGTCTATATTAGAACACTGAAGTTTCACAACTTCGAATGTTCTAATATCGTCCCCTATTCAGCGAATGCTGAAAATAGTGAAGCTGCAGAACACCGAATTTCTTCCTAGGGAAGGAATTTGATTGGCCGTTCCTGTGGCTCCTCTATGTTCAGCACTGTGGTGGAAAGTTACGGGTCAGGATCAGGTAAGTGTGTGATTGTGTGGACGTGAGGGATAGGGCACAGGGTAGGTGAGTTAGTGTTATGGCGCGGGTCAGGTTAGTGTGCGATTGTGCGGACGTGAGGGTTAGGGTGGGGTAGGTGAGTTAGGGTTAGGGCACAGGTGAGGTGAGTGTGCGATAGTGACGGACCTTAGGGTTAGGATTTGGGTTAAGGTAAGTGGATAGCTAATGGTGTGTGTACAGTTTAGTGTATGGTTAGATGTAGGATTTTAAGTGTATGTGTATGGATTACTATTTGTTTGTGTTGTGTGTATGTACGTCGGAACAGCGAATTTTTTCCCAGGGAAAAAATTAGCTGTTCTGCATGTTCGATGTTGTCAGTGTTTGCTGAATAGGGGTCGATATTAAAACATTTGACGTTTTAAAAAGTAGATGTTCTAATATAGACCCACATAAATAGTATACCAACTCATCAATAACCATATCATAAAACGTATTAGAAATGCCACCTAGTCATGGGGATTTCATATTTAGTAATATATTTGTTACAGCTAATATATCCACAGCAGTACATTCCTCATAATTAGTTTATATAATTTAAAGCTTGAAGTTAACCAAGTTTTGATTTTTCTAGGAGACTGAGAAAGAGCCTAACACTGGCAGAAAGAGCAGCAGCTGGGGGGGCTGTTTGCAGAATTTTTCAATTCAGAAACATGTAAGTCATAATATACAAAAATCTGCAAGTCCATGAAGCACTTATAACCACCTTCAGTGCAAATGGTGGCCCGTGCATCACGTTGGTATAGACATTCCCCTCTTATTCACTCTCACACACTCATACATAAAAACACACAAACAAACTCAGACACACATACTTCTTACCTCTTCCTGATTCAACAGAATGTCCTCAGTCTATCTTATTTTTTTCACACCCACATAAGTTATGAATCCTTACAATTAGTCAATAAAGTCAAATATTAGAGTTTCTATCTCCTTAATGTTTGTAAAGTGCACCATGATGCTAGTCATGTTGTTCTATTAACTTTTTAAGTGACACATATTTTAAAAAAAAAGTCTCCCTATTGACATCTAGTATTCCTTGGGACTTTCCCCTGAAGCTGCTCCTCACATACACTCACACCCACCCCTCTCAACTATCTGCCCTACTTTTGCAGGATGCTCCTGCTGTTGTCTCTTATAGAATTCCATACTTATTTTTATTATTAACTGATAGGTTGGGATAGTAGGATAAAGTCACTGTATTTTGTAACTAAACTACAAGATTTTAAACCTCTTTCCACTTGTACTTTTCATTTATTTTAGAGACATAGGTTATGCTTTACGTCAATCTCTGTTGTCTAGTGGTGGTACAGAGAACTAATATTCTCTTTGAACACTTTAAGGGTACAGGGATTAAATCTTATTTTTAGTGCCTTTAAGGCATGCTATAAAGAGATATCCTTGATGTCTAGTGTCCCCCCACAAATGATGCAAGATTTACTCATTAGTCTAGGCAGCCCCCCATACAAACATTCACACATTCATACACATGTGCATACATTCACAGACCCACCATCACACTCATTAACATTCTCACCCATTCATCCAAACACACACACTCACCCATTCATCCAAACACACACACACACACACACACACACACACACACACACACACACACACACACACACACACACACACACACACACACACACACCTACCATACTCCCTAACCAACCTCCTTACTGCAACTTTCAGGTACACATGCACTCACACATGCAACCATACACACTTACATACATGCACATACCCCATCCCCCTAACACTACCTGTCTGATAAACTGCCCAGCACTTACCTCTAACATGATCAGTTGAACATAAGCTTTTGACTATGTTCATTAACACTGTTGGCCATGGTAGCTTACACAATAAGTAAAATCACTCAGCTGTGTAAATGCCTTACCGCAGGAATTTCCTGGGTAGAGTACTTGCCATAGGCTTCTTACTTGTGATGCCTCATTATCATTTAGCATGGCCACAGACACAGCCCACCATGTTGCTGCACATCTTCTTGCCAAAGGGCCATCTCTAAATCAAAAACAATTATTACAGTAACTTTTCTAAATCCAGCCTTTTATCTTCCCTATATCTGTTTCCACCTGTTAACTATATAAGCACCAATAATAAATTCTGATGTGATTACTAATTTCTTCCTGTAATATAAAAAGAGCTTTAGTCTTATGATCTATCAAATATTCATTCAATCCTGAGCCTTTGTAAAATGAAATTGGGACAATATTATCCAATAAATACAATATATGTTAGATTTGACTGCTATGCCTTTCTCCATTTCTCTCTCTTCTACACCAAAAAAATACTTACCTGCTTAACAAATGGAAATAAATAAAGAAATAAACTAATACAGCCAAGATATCCTGATCTAGGAACTCTGCAGATACTGTCTGAGTTTTATGTAAGGCAATGGCATCTGTATATGGAGAAAGACAAACTTTACTTCATCCACCTTTAATATCATATCATAAGAAACTAACTGCAAGAACATTTATATCTGTGGCATGCATAACTCTCAGCCTGTTACCTTCAAAATCAGGAATAAATGCAAAAATAATCATAGATAACAAGGCAAACCTTTTAAAATATTAGTGCTATTATCTTGAGAAGTTGATGAAATAAGATAATGTAAATTAACATGCATTTTTTAAGTTAAAAAGTCTATAATGCTACTGTCATTATTTATTAAATATAATCTGCTAATTTGTTCCCTAATCTCCAGTTTTATTAGGAGTTAAGAGAGGAAGAGCAAACCTGTGAATCAAAATCAGAGACAGGTAAGACATCTGGTGGCTTGTATGAGTGAATTTCTTCATGAAAGGATTTCAAACTGTTCACAAATTAGTTAAGCCTTTTCCTTCCAAACGTGCATTCAGTATCATCTCTTGTCTAACCTGACAGACATAACCAATTGCAATACTGGATGCAGTCTTAGAAAGATCTAGAATGTAATTCCAGCTATCAGCAGCCAGTTCAGAAAAATAGCTTATAATCTTTAATCCTTGAGATATAGCTTCCAGAAAGGTCTTGGCACAAGCAGCAATGGAAGTATGCATTAATCCTGCAGGGAAGTATTAATATTAAACCCTTCATCCATTTACAAACATCATTCACAACTTTTAGAAAATAAGTCTTCTTAACAACTGTACCATTCCCTCTTATAGAAGTACCAATATACTGAAGCATCTTTTATCAACATGTATCATTGAAAATAAAGCATATCAGATTCTACCATATCTGTCTCTTCTACCAGTATTATTTATAGATGTGATCGGCTACATTACTATGTTGCTTTGAGAGAGAGTCCATTTCTATTACCATTAATAGAAGACCATGCTGGTGTTGTCATGACATATCTGCAAATAATAAATGTACATGAGATTAATGTACTGGCAATGGATAAAAAGAAATTCCAAAATAATAATAAAAGTATAGTCCTGAGACACAAACACTCAACATAATCAAGCAGATAAACAACAAATGAAGATTCCAAGATTCACAAATAAAATGATGTCACACTAACTGACATTAGCAGGCATTCTTTTTTTTCCTGTGGTTTCTTTGTCCCCACTGTGTGCCCATCTATCTGTCACAATCATATGAATATTCTTCATAATCAACAGTGAGGGGCCATCATTCAGTCAGATATCAAGGAGGTTTGAAATTCCTATGGTTTTTAAACTCTGGTACCTGCACTCACTTGGTAAAATACAGGTGGCGGGGGATATGCAATGCCCTGACCACAGAGACTGTCTTCTCACTTCCATAACAGGTGCTCCATTCAATCACCCTGTACCCCTACTTCAGAAGCATGAGAGTTTTGTTTCACATCCAGGAAATTACTCTTCCCAGTGTGCCTCAAGTGCCTGAAACCCTCTCCACCTCCCAAAAGAAGCAAATGTGCCATACCCTTTCACTCCTGTCCTCCAAGGAGCTGTTAATCATATACTTACAAGTCTCCTGAGATGCACTCAGGGCTCCATCCCCTGTGCATCATGGAGACAGACTTTACTCAGGTTTAACTTCTACTGCATTATGAAGTCTTAGTGGCACATCTTTCCAAACAATCTTAAGCATTTCAGCTAACAAAGGCTGGACTTTACCCTCTTCTAATGCCTAGAAAATATCCCGTTGACATTATTACTGCAGACAGATATTCTAAACACACAGAAAGTGAAGTATGAGATACTAAGCTAGAGCTGCCTGAATATCTAATGATAGAAAAGTTACCTCCATTAAGAAATGTGAAAAACTTCTATATTATCAGATAAGTGTTGTGCTGATCCAGAAATAACTCTAGTTACACTAGGTGTGCAATTAAGTTCAATCTTCTTTCTTATCTGTAAAGACGATACTCCTTTAAATACATTATAAACAGCAAGTCAAATATCCTAGGCACTGTCTAAATTTTCTAGGAACCCTAATAGATCATTTTTCCACCTAGATATTGATTCTAAATCATATAACTTGTGTCCAAAGATTTTTTTATGTATGGCAAATTGCAATGTTGTCTGCAAAAAAAATCCTAGAAAGTTTTATTGGCTGGAAGGTGTTGGTATTGTAATATTGCCTGCAGATTGACAGGCACCTCATTTTAAAATAGTAGTTCTCATCACTTCAGTGTCCTGCTTTCAGCACATAGCAATATTAAATAAGTCTTTACTTACCACATTTCCTGTAGCCAGATGTTATACTTTAAAATTAATCATTTACTTTGTCATGTTCAGTGAGCACATATTCATTTAAATAACAACATGCACAGCAATACCTTCTGTGAGGAAGAGACATCTTAAAAGCTGGCACTGGATGGGTAATAGACGATGTATAAAAACACTTATGACCAATTGGATGAGGTAAAGGTTTCTGTACAGTAGCAGAAAAGTTGTTGTAAATGTTATGAGTGTACATTTTACTAATTCAGTTTCAAAAATTGTGGTGCCAGAACAGATTTAATGACACACACCACCACAGGTAAGCAATGCCATTCTGTCTCAACTTTTATTTCAATAATATAAGTGAATAAATGTAGACATATATTAACTGGTATAGTGCTAGATAAAAATACCCACACTATATCATTCTGTAGAACTGACATGCAATTAGGTGAAACTTGAAATTAAAGCATAGATTCATGGGTTCATAAGTACTTACTAGGCTATGTTTTTTTAGTCTTTATATTAGTGTAGGAATAACCAAGAATGGACAGAACAAGGATATACTGGGACATTTACTTGTTGACTTTTTCTATAAGGGATATAGGTGCTAAGCCAAGGCTGAGTTTACTAGTCACCATCCAATCGTTCAAGTTTTATTTGTATAGTAATAAGAGAAGTACTTTACTTTGTGTGCCATGGGAGAGTGTTCCAAAGGAGCAGTATTCTCTGTCATACATACCTGTCCCTCCAATATGTTCTGTTTATATTGCAAAATAGATTGAAATCTATTGATCAGGTGCATATGCTACTATTGGACTTATAAATGTGTAATAGCTCTGAAATTATAGGATCTGTTGAGGAACTATACACAAGACAGAAAGGCATTATCATCAATGATTGCCCTAACTAGAGCTAAGTAATTACATACTGGGAGCTGGATACCATATGCTGTGCAAATAAAAAGGACTTTCTTCCTTTAGTGAATATGTGATGATCAAAGGACAGTTTGTTGTCGACATAGTTTCCTAGAACCCTGGTTATAGATGAGGCTGGTCAACCTTATGGATTTATAATTGCCCAGGGCAGTTGACTTCTCACCTTGGGGTTGGCTATTGCTGTCCTCAATTCATCTGGCCTGTTTTGTGGTTGATATTAAATAGCCTCTGTAGATAGTTTGACAAGTCCAGTTCCAGGATGACCAGTAGGCAGACAAGTATGTCATCTGGCTCTAGGGAAATAGTGTTTTTGGCCTCAGACAGTGCCTTCTGGACTTATGCTTGGGAGATATGAGGGTGAGGAATAATTATGGGTATGTGATTTTAGAATATAGGAGGGGTGGAGAGTGGAAGTTTGACCTAAAATTGTCCACTAGTAGAGTGGCTATGTCCTCTAGATCTGAGTATATGACATTGTTTACTATTAGTTCTGGGCAATGCTGCACATTGCTTATAAGGTTTCTAAAACAGGTGAAAAGAAGGTTTTGTGGGTATCCTTCACCTGGGTGGTTTTTTCTTCCTCATATCTGGATTTGGTTGGTTTAATCAGGGTCTGGAGTTCCCTGTTAAGTTTAGCAAGACAGCATTTTAGCATCTTAAGAGTTATATTTACATTTGCATGCAACAAGTTTTTTCCTTTCTTATAGACCCTGTTTATATTTGGGTTCTACCATAGAGGTTTCTCTACAACTGTTTACATGTACATATAATTTGGAGGTAAAGGATTTCACATTAGTGGTGGAGTTAAGTTGGAAAGGGATTTAGAATTCAGACATTCATCACTAAGTTTTAGCAGATTTGCCTTTGCATAATCTCCAACTACAGAAGCATTGGATAATACCTCTGATTTCAGTCTTATGGTGAATGTGACTAATATGTGGTCCAATCTGACCTGACAGAAGGGGATAATTACTGGGGAGCATAGCTGTCCCATATCAGAAAAAAAACAAATATAGGATTTTATTGCCCCTTGTTGTGCTGCAGACTAGCTGGTCCAGAGAGTCATACATACAGCTAGTCACTCATACATGCACATTTATTAACAGTCAAAATCGATATACACACTCGGACACACACACACACACACACACACACACACACACACACACACACACACACACACACACACACACACACTCACAAATATGCACTCGCACACATGCACGTAGACTTTCAGGATATACTTACTGCAGGATTAATGCTCTGATATATATATATATATATATATATATATATATATATATATATATATATATAATATATATATATATATATATATATATATATATAATATATATATATATATATATGGATCTAGGACTTTGAAGCGTCAACATCCCAAATCCTAAGCAAACAATCTCTAAACATACTTCTTTCACCAAAAAGCCACCAATAAACATTGTGTCTACAAAAACAATAAATGCAGGGGAGGCAAGCCCACCTGCAACCCCCCTACTTTAATATTCTCACTACGAGGTCACACTACATTGGGGAAAAGGGAATTTTCCCTTATCCACACCATAGTGCAACCAGCACAACGAGCATACTTATCCGAAAGTGCTGCTTCGGTGAACAGCACTTTCGGTTAAGTATGTTCATTGATTTCAGCTTCGGCAGAAAGTACCGTGGGGATCAGTACGGATCCCATATATGTAAACACATACACACAGTCATGCATACACCTAGTCACTCACACAAGAACATTCTGTTACAGTCACAATATTACTACTACAAACACACACATGTACACACAACGCACACACTCACAAATATACACTAACACACATGCACCCAATCTTACAGTACATAACTACTGCAGCATGAACAGACTTGTTACTGTCCTAGTAATAAATTGGTGTACATCAAACTACCTCAGTGACTCTTCATTGCTTGGCTTCAAAACAGAATCTTAGAGCTTGCCTTTGAATCACTCTGCCATGCGGTTTCAGTCGTGTTGTAGAGCAGGGAAGAACACATGTGTAATTTACATTAGCCATGCATCTGCAGTGCGTTTGTATGTGGTGTTATCAGGAAAGACCAAGCAGTGCTGCGGCAGTCCAGTAATGATTGAATTTCTCCCACATAATACAGTTAGCATTTCTGCTTAGAACAGGATTGTGTGTTTTGTTGTATTGTTCAATACCATCAATGTCTTTTAGATCCTTGATAGTATTTTCATAATTAACTTGGATGATATCCTCTAAAGTTTTAGATGATATCATTCCTACATAGTTAATTGTTACTCAACCAACTGCATTCATATTGATCAATAATTCTTCAGTTTGCTTTGTAGTTAATTATTTTTATCATTTTGTTTTCATTAAATTTTAGTTTAGATAGTCTTTGTAAACATTTAAATGCATGACCCTTAAGCACGATGCAATAACTGATGTCAGTTATTTAATAAAATATCATCCCTTAATAATATTTTTTGATTTATAACTTTCATTTACCTTAAAGCCTTTGATGTTATTATATCTATGCAAGTTTGCCAAATGGTCCACTACTATCAGAAATAAAAATGTTGAAAAGGAACATTCTTGTTTAATTTCCATAGTAATTGTTAGAGTATAAGAACTGTATACTCCACTTTAATATAGCCAATAGAATTATCAAATATCATATTCATTAATTAGAAATATGACTCAGGAAAAAAAAACTTAACAACTTAAGTAAAACCTTCCAATTTAATAATTTATGGCTTTTTCAACATGCAGACATACTCCTGTTAGTTCCCTATTGTTAACTTTTGCATAATCAGATAGCATTATGACAATATTAGCTTGAATTTGCCTTCTTATAATAAATTCAGTTTTATGGTAATTTATTAGGCATACCCCCAGATTCTCAAAAGCTTGCACAGCGTGCATGATTAGTGTAAGAGATAATTTTGCCAATATGGCGGCTGAGCGATCCACGTACGTGTTCGTTTGACATGCGTGAGTGCTCTAGCTGTAGTGCTGCACGTTTCCAGCCCCTGTATGCAAATTACCCCATTTGCAGGTGAAAACCATACAAATGAAGTAAACTGCCATCCAGGAAGCAGGAATCAGGGCATGCAAGACTAGCGTAATATGCAGAAATGTACTCGGTTAGTAACCAAGAACGGTACTGCAAAATCCAAAACGGGGACATGACAGCTCCAAATAAAGGCTGCATATTACTGAGGAAGCATGCCAATGGCCAAGTATAAGGCCATTGGCATTGCAAACAATGCAAAACATGCAAAATACAACTTTTATTATATGTCTGCTGATCATGGCTTGTGAAGCATAGGGCAGTGGTGCGCAAATGGGATCGGTGGGGAAATAAGAAAATAAACCTAAAAAAAGCAGTCTAACTAAAATCAGTATTCTGCCATGCAAGTCAATGGCAGGCAAAAGACAACCCAGCCAGTGAATAGTGGTTGCTAAGGGGGGGAGGCGCAGTGTGACACATGTAACTATGCATTAGTAGGCAATCCTATGCAAATGAGGGGAAGGACAGTGAATCCCAGTTTCCACCAGCATGTGAAGCAAGTCCCTACAGTGTAAGAGTATGAATAGGCGAGTGCAAGACTAGGAGGTAGGTGTCATATTGAGTGGGTGGGTCAGGCATACTGTCAGTGGATTGGAGCCCTGTGGCTCTGGGTTGCACCCAACTTAGCACAGCGAAGCCTGGGTGTGTGTCTAAACCTGCCTAGCACGTATGACAAAGTGTAAGCGGGTGTGTGCGCCATGCACCTGGATCTACAGGAAGATAAAGGAAGTGAAACCAGGAAATAGCAGCAGTGTGCACATTGGAGTACATCGACTGAGCGGCGTGCCTCCGGGCTGACACAGAAGGGCAATGGGAAGGGAAAGCAGAAATAGGAAGGTAATCAAGGGGTACTATGTTCGCTGCCAGGTGAAACATATTGGAACCAGCCAATTACACAAACAGCAGACCAGCCCAGCCCAGCCCAAAATGCTACTATAAACTATGCAAATACCTACCCCTCTGATTTTTCCCACACCCTACACCACTGGTGTAAACAAGCAGGGAAATTTAACACTCAGAACAGCAAAATGTTTTAAAAAAATTAAAAAAAAAAAGAACAGCAAAATGTTAGGGGCTGCAATAGCTATCATACAACTTGTGGAAGAGGCTGAGGGTGGTGAGGATGTGAATGCTGCCGACCAACCCAGAGTGAGGAGACGGAGAAGAGAGTACAGACCCAGGGTAACCTACCAAGGGCTACATGAGCTGGAGATAGTGGAGTGCCATGGGGTGGACAGGGACCTCCTACAGCAAATTGATGAGCTGTGCCGGCCACACCTGACATACAGAACTAACAGAGGGGAACCCATCCCAGTGGAAACGAAGGTATGTGTAGGTCTAACTACAGGTACCTTCCAAAGGCCAAATGGGGATATGATGGGGATTTCACAGGCATCAGCATCCAGGGTTTTCCACCAGTTCCTGGATGCCATGGTAGCCCATGTCTGTGAGCACGTATATTTTCCCCTCACCCATGAGGTGTTGGCCAGCAATATGCATCTCTTCCACCAGATAGCAGAATACCCTGAGGTAGTGGGTGCAGTAGATTGCACACACATACACATCAAAGCACCACCTGGTGAACAGGGTAGGGTCTACATCAACCACAAGGACTTCGCCTCCATCAACTGCCAGGTTGTGCGCAATGCCCAAGGCATAATACCGAATGTGTGCTGGCGGCCCTGGAAGTTATCATGATTCCCACATCTGGCATCTGACACAGCTGTATCAGAAATTTGCCAATGGGGACATCTCACATGGTCACCTAGTGGGGGATGCTGGATACGCACTGGAGCCATGGCTGATGACACCCATCAGAAATGCACACACACCTGAACAAGAACTCCATAATGAGGCACACGCATAAACAAGAATCATAATAGAGTGTGTGTTTGGGATGCTCAAGTCACGGTTCCGGGTTCTGGACACATCCGGTGGAGCCTTGCAGTGCTCACCAACTACATGTACCCAAGTCATCCTTGTATGTGCCATGCTACACAATATGATCCTGTGGAAACAGCTGCAGCAGGAGCAGAAAGGTGCAGGGCCACACAGCCCATCACCAATGCCAAGACCTGCAAAGGCACAGAGTGACTCAGAGGAGGAACAACCTAAGCCTACCCTAGTAGGCAGAAGGAGGCGTGCCCGGTATGCCCTGGCAAAGAGGCAACCCATAGCACATACTCTGACATGGGAGGGACCCAGGGAATAGCACCTCCCTCTGACTCTCACATACAGTAAAAGGGATGCCAAACATTACACTACCTGTGCCTAACCATGCATAGGGAGTGTACTATGTGCATCCGACATAGGCAGCCCTGCAGCACCACCCTCAATACTGAGACACCCACAAGATAAGGGACTCACACATGCCAGTCAGGGGGGTCACATACCCGACAACAGTCACAGCCAGCAGTACAGGTGTAGACAAACACAAACAAATGCTGTAGTATGGCCTCTGAATGAGGGTTATGGGTAACCACCCCTCCCCCAGGCCTACATGGACAGACTACAGCAGGCCAGGTAGTGGTAAGTCAGTTGTAATAGCTAGGATGTCAGAAACTAATGTGTATGTAATCAAAAGATAAGAACGGTAGTACACTGGCATGGCTTAACCAGCACAATAGTTAAGATTACTGACTGAAATGGACTGCAGGATATACCAGTAAAGTCCTAGCAAATGTGTACAAGTGTCAGGTGTGCCCCCGCACCCTACATAGAAATATAGTAACAGTCAGGTGCACCCCCCCAATCCTGTGTATAAACATAGAAATAGACAGGTGTTGCCCCTGCTATGCAGACATGTTGCAAGAGTCAATGCCAAATGACCGATGGATACCCTGCAGACACAGTATGCTACCTGTCGGTGTACAACACAAAGGTCAGCAGTGCAGTACAAACCACCAGACATGATTCACACATGCAAAACAGACGGCCTTACTGGGCAATGCCAGTCAGCAACATACTGAAAGGTCATACTGGGCATGCTCACACACTTAAACACATGAAGGCCATGTATGCAAACACCAGTGGACCAGACACATCCAGCAGTTGCAATTGTTAGTGCAGACACATGTCAGTATGCACCACTCATGCCTTGCAGACACAGTGGATAGAAATACATACATATATGTAAGGACAACACACCATAATAAGCAAAAGGTAAATTGATATAGATGTTTGGAAGAGGGGGACCATGACAAGGAGCCATCTACACCTGTCCCACCCAGCACACAACCAATGGGCCCCCAAACACATCAGGTGCAGATGTCACTCACTGCAGTTACTAGCGACCAGTACCTGTCAGCACCACAGACTATGTTGCCCACATGCCAGCTGTGCAACATGGCTGTACAAGGACATAGTCATCTAGTAGCCGTATACATGTACCTGTGACATATGACCCCGTGTGTGGCTGCATGTGGCATGTCACCCCTACATGAAAGGGGTATGGGCCATGCACACACCACCCACCCCATAGTGCTACCCTGACAAGCCTGCTGAGGTCATTCAATGTGAAGTACACCTTTGGGAGAGTTATAGCCCAGTAATCTCTTAATCTCTATGGTGCATCCCATAACTGTGTACTGCTGTAGTGTAATAAACTAGGTAGATAGGAGTTCTAACCCCAGACATGGTGAGTGTGTGTCTGTGTTTGTGTGCATGACTGTGTAGAGAACAATGCCTTTTATACACACACATCAAACAGTTCAGGAAAGATAAGACACAAAGCGTACTAAAAAAAAAAAAAAAAATTTTTTTTCTGGTACCTGGTCCTCGCCTTTCTTCCTTCAAATCATCACAAAACTCTCATATCTCCACATTAATAAATATACATTTAATGATATATAATTGATTAATTGATTAACACAGCTTTCTGAGATAATCATTTAGAATAAATTCACATTTAAAGGAGGATTCATAGTTAATAAAAAAGTAACATAGAAAATAACACTTTCAAGGATTTTAAGTTTAAATAACATTTCA